>NC_068355.1:174891804-175091804 GCF_020536995.1 Dreissena polymorpha
ATCGCATTGTTGCCATAGTACTATCGCTTTATCATACTGTCATCAGCGTATGATAGCATTCGCCATCGTACTATCCCACATGTCGCCATCCGTATTGTCGCACCCATCGTAGTGTCGCATCTCCTCATCTTCTTACTGTCCCATTGTCCTCTATCTCCCTACCTTAGTTACACAGGCGCACATCGTATTTTTTTCCTAGATGAGCCACTTTAGAAATACTTATGGGTCGATGCTCGGCAGTACTTACTTCATACCCATTCTATAACTTAATATGATTTGATTTCATTAAACTGTAACTTCTTTCAAAGCAAAGCATCTTTTTTGTTTCTGTAATAAGAAATAGTTGTGTACCGGAGGCGATCTAGTTCTGCGATCGTATGATGACGATAATGCAACAATGCGATATTAATACGATGACGACAGTGCGACAATACGATGGCGACAGTGCAATAGAACGATGGCGCCAATGCGACAGTACGATGACGACAATGCGACAATTCGATGGCACCAGCATAGGCGCTCGATGGCAATGTTTTATTTATTTATTTATTAGTTTATATTTTCTTTTAGTTACCCGTTGTTTATTATAATGCATACACATACTAAATCAATATGAATCTTAAAGGGATCTTTTAACGCTTTGGTAAATTGACAAAATTGAAAAGTTGTTTCAGATTCGCACATTTTCGTTTTAGTTATGATATTTGTGAGGAAACACTAATACTGAACATTTACCATGCTCTAATATAGCCATTATATGCATCTTTTGACGATTTTAAAACCTAAAAATAATAAAGCGTTGCAACGCGAAACGATTGAATAATCTGGAGAGTTCTGTTTTTGTCGTTAAATTTTGTGAAACAACGAAGATTGCTTATATAAGGTATAAAATACGTTAAGAATGTGTACTCGGCGGAATAGCTCAGTAGGTAAAAGCGTTTTTACTTCAGGACTCTGGCAGGATTACAGGGGTCACTGGTTCGAAACCTGCTCCGGGCAATCTTCTTTTCCTTTTTTAAATTTTATTCTTGATTTTTTACTGGAGCTTTTACGATCCACATGATACATTTATCAATATAAAGCATTTAATGAATAAGTTAAAAAATGCCAAAATCTGTGAAAAGGCCCCTTTAAGACAAAACGTCTTTAAAAAAAAAGATAGTTCGTTTATGTACATATTTGTCAATATCTATGTACATAGTCGAACTATCTTTTTTTTAAGAGGGCGTTTTGTCGGAAGATTTTTATTGATTTAGTATGTGTATGCATTATAATAAACAACGGGTAACTAAAACAAAAAATAATAAATAAATAAAACATTGCCATCGAGCGCCTATGGGCGACAGTGCGATGGCGACATCCGATCGTACTATGGCGTTGTCGCCATCGCACTATCGCATTGTCGCCATCGCACTATCGCATTGTCGCCCACTGGCTTTAAATGTGTAACCACGATGGCCTAACGGTATTCCGTAGTTTACCTAGCTACGAACATTTACTACATGTATCCCTTTGAAAATAAGTCCTGTACATAAATGTCATTTTGTTATTCGAAGGGTGGCTATGACATTAATATTGAGCAAATATATACAATACTGTTCATTTAGACTTTCATGTAGATAATTAGGCTCACCTTCGACTTTAAATGTGGCTAATTTCCCTCCCTTGTCAATCATTGGCAAATGGTAAACCATCGAAAAATTGTTGCGCATATTTTTTTTTTGATTTTCAAAATAATTTTTTTTTAATAAATGGCGACAATGTTGTGTTTTTACAATCTATAACTGTTTTAACTACCCATGACAGATTGTTCAATGGATTACTTTCAACGAAACCAATGGAAAAAATATATACATCTAAGGAACTATATCATCGCGCACGATTAAAATATGGATACCAACAACCGATTGAAAAATCCAACTTTCCGTTCAACAGAAAGTAAGGTATTTGCCTCATAGCATGCTTTGTTCAATATTTGCCCCAGTCCATGGTTTCTTTGATTGATTTGGGTCTTCAATTATGGTCTATCTGAAAAAATGGCACCGAGTTGTTTGTATTTACTTAAAAAAATCTGATTTCATGACGGTGCCACCTAAATCTCATACACGATTAAAGTATCCCACCATTCAGGACAGAGATACAGTTTATTTAAGTCTCGTCCGTACATACAATTGTATCTATTACTAAAACTTTAATAATTTTATGATTTATCATAGAAAATAGTTTAGTTAAAATATAAACGTTATAATGTGCAAAACCACTAAATTTGAGTTACAAGACTCGAGAGACAATGCCAATGGGCAGATTTACTGTGATAAACATCATCAACACTTTTTGAATCTTAAAGGTACAGATATTTAAAATTATAAAAGTAGCATGATACATGTGAATATATACAATTTTAAAAATCTATTAAGATTTCATTGCAGTCTTTGGCAATGTATTTAACGAGTTATGGTCGTTTTGTCCCACTACCAGTTCGAGCCACTGAATACTGATATTACTGTTGAAAAGGGGTAGCATTTCGTCCCACTAATAATATATAGCCGGGTAGGTGTGAATAATACCGTATAGGTGTGAATGAAAACGGGAAACTTTTGCACCTGTGATGGTCACCTCTGTGCCATGTAAAAACAACATTGTTTAATTTCAAGATTATTTATTCAGATTAAATGTATTCTGCATGCGATTTTTCATAATTGAAGATTGAATTTAAATATAATAAACTTAATTAAATGTATTTCAGTCATAATTATTTATTGCTATAAGCTAGTAACAACATTCGCACATCATGTAATATATTGTTGTTATTATTATTATTGTTATTATTATTATAACTATTATTATTATTATTTAATATGTTTAATTAATTTATTTAAATTTATAATAAAAATTAATTATTATGAATTTTTTGTGAATTATTATCAGGATTACTTAAACGATAATATTTTTAATAATAATAAACACAAATGTATATACCTCTTCAGCCTGCGTCTTCAACTGTTCGAAGGCAGTAACGATGTGTTCGCACGGAAAATACTGCAAGGAAATCAGTTTCCTCAACAAATTAAAGATAGTTAATAAGTTTACTAATTGACCATTAAAGGCCTGGGTCGCTAATTAATTGTTTGCACTTCGCTAATATAACAGTGGAATGCCTTTAGCGGCACATGCCGCTAATTAATAGTTTGCGGGTTGCTAGTAAAACATAAGCTTTTTCTAAAAGTAAATGACCAACATTTGTTATTTCTTTATTGAACATAACTTGTATTATTGTTCATTCATGCTTTCTTCTTATTTTTAAATGTTATATATATATATATATATATATATATATATATATATATATATATATATATATATATATATACATGATGCATAAAATAAAACACTTCATGTTTTATATTTATTGGACATAATGCACATGGTTCCTAAAATAATAATAACAGCACTTGATGTTTTATATTTATTGAACATACATGTAATGCACATGGTGCATAAAATAACAACGACAGCGTTTTATGTATTAATTTATTGAACATAATGCACGATGCAAACATAGTATAATAATAATAATTCATAATCGGCAAAACATATGCTTTTGGCAAAAAAAATATCATAAATACACATACATGGATGAATGTAAATAACTGAAACTACACGAAAACGGTAAAATAAACGAGAAAATAATATTATAAATGTTAACGCTATTTTAATTTGCCACATCAATATACACCCCATTATGATTCACACCTATACGGTATTATTCACTCCATCCTGGCTATTATTCACACCATCCTGGCTATATCTTATCAGTGGGACGAAACGACCAATCCCTCCCTACACAAATATCAGTGGCTCGAACTGGTAGGGGGACGAAACAACCATCACCCTATTTAACTAAGGACTCGTAAGATATTTATGTGGAAATGTTGTTTTTAAGTATCCAAGTATAAGAAACCAGTACAATATTCAATAAACATATCTTGGCAAATTATGTCATAGAAGTTCAGGGGTTTTTCAGCACTGTCTGCGCCTCCGGACAACGGAGGCACTCCCAAAGCAAACGGACCCGATCCCAAACCGAAATTATAAAAAAAATTCCCAATTTCCAAAAAAAAAAAAAAAAAAAAAAAAATTTTTTTTTTTTTTTTTTTAAGAATGAAATGTCTTATAACTTGTGTGACTAACCAGTGTTTGTTTTGGTCAAAAATATTTGCTATAAGGTTTTGACTGTTCAGTTCTTATCACAGAGTGTAACTGTAACTGAAAAACAAAACTGCAGTACTTGAATTAACATTGAACATGCCCAATATTGCATCTGTTTACATAAAGAAGACAAAATAACCAAATAAAAACAAATTTATTTGTTAAACCACTGAATTATTTAAGCATGATTAATTCACAATTTTTTCCCAAATGAGCCGTTTCATCGAAGCAAAAATTCCCAAAATGACCAATTTTGTCGATAAAAAATTCCCAATTTGGTCAGACTCCTTTTCCCAAAATAGGCAGAAAAACCCCTAAAGTTTCAGTGCATTAACAAATGTTCTTCATTTTCTATAAATTTGAGGCGGTGAAAGCAAGGCTGTGCAAGTTTGGTAAATCCTTGTATCTATCTGTTTCTATTCCTATGCCGCATCTAAATTTAGCAAGTGCACCTCTTGTTACCCTTGACATATTATAACATTCATCAACCACAAAAGATAGATAATAGACAGATCTTTACTTTTAATTCAACATTGATTAATTCAACATTGTTTAGTGTCTCCATGTTTTGTTTCCCCATTCATCACTGAAGATTAATTCAAACTAGCTTACTGCAACATGTTTCAGAATAAACCAAGAATGGGTGTGGACAGTGCTGGCTCCAGATATGCCCCTTCCACAGGGATGACAGCAAAGCAACTGTGTGAATATGATGACTTGGCCAACAGCGTGTGTCTGGATGCATACCTCGGGTTTCAGACACATAAAATGAACACAAAGTACTGACATTATACCTAGTACAGTTTGTCAACCAGTTCCGGATAATAAGCAGTTCTGATTAATTTGTATTTAATTTTCCATAATGCCCCAATAAAAACAAATGATAACTGTCTAAGGTAAACGTTAGGTAAAGGAATAAATTAGCAAAGTTTTAGCAAGAAAGCTTTTGTATTATGCTTACAGGGGGGATAAATGCAGCAAAAAGTTAACCGGAACTGATTTAATGAGTTATGTTTTGAAATGTGCATATGGATATAGAGGGCTTTATTATTATGTTCAAATAAACTTTTTGCTGATTGAAAACCAATGCGATGGCAATGTTTTGAAATACTAATTTTGTAAGTTGAATGATTTTTAATAATTTTTCAAAGGGTGGACTTTTATTGGCTTTTTTTGACAAAAAACTGCATATGCCGTCTGGCCTAACCTGTTATCATACACAATAAATGTTACTCTTTATTTTTGCATCTTCTCACATTGACACTTAATCCTGAAATAAATTATCGTGGTAAAAAGAATGAACGTTTTTTCCGTGTTATTCTCAACTGGTCGACAGGCTGTATAATTCTCTGTTATTTAAAGAATGATGAAAAGTACTGACATTATACCTAGTATAATTTTCTGTTATTTAAAGAATGATGTTTTAAATGTTATTTTTTATTCAATAAGTAGGACAATTTCAAGGGAAAAGGGGTTGCGTTACTTCATATCCTGTCTGCCCAGAGTGTAATTTATCAATCATTTCAATCACTATAACATTTCTTCAAAAAGTTTCTTTTGTCCAAACTGTTTATTAAGTAAACCTTTCAGCACTTTGGCCAGATTGGCTTAGTATTGATAAGAAATGTGTGATTATTCAATATTTGCACCTTTGAATGTAAACAAAATCAAATTACATAAAATGTCTACATTTTGTGGTGAAAATATCATTTTCTATGAACTCCTAGGGAGTCAGAAGTTACTTCTGATATAATATCACCTACTTGATATTTCTTTTGCTATTAATACTGTCAAAAAACTAATTGTCTTGGTCATGTTAATTTAGGTATGTAAAACCTAAATCAAAGACTGAGGCAGAATGCAAAGTTATCATTGAGCGCTTCAAGCACCATCAACAGTATGAGAGAGCCTACAGTGAGATGTTGGCAGTGGATATAGTCCGCAGCTTCCTTCTCAACAAAGATCAAGGAGAGCAAGAAATCTTCAGAAATCATGTAAGACTTTTATGTGGTTATATTTCACAGTGTATCATGCAGTATTTGTGGTTGATCATTTCTGTTTCAATTGTGTAAGTAAAAGTGTGGTCATCATCATTTTTGTTTTTGTCCACTAGCAAGACTTGGTGCCATAGCAAGTTTAAGTGTTGTTTTAAAGAAATGATCTGAAAAAAACACATGTGACTTATTGTGCTTTGGAAACAATTTTCCTTTGAAGGTTATGTAAATTTCTAATCTCATCTTGGCAGGTCCTTCTTGTTCAAAACTGATGTGAAATAATATTGCCATGTCAATTATGATTATAATTTTTGTAGATTTTTCGGTATTTGAAGATGTTTGATACACGATCAGGATTTGAGATACAGACCTGTAGCCGCTACGCTATGGAAGGGAACCTGGGTGGGAAGATATGTGCAACCAAGGATTGGTAAGTGGCTTGGGTCTGGAGCATTATGTGATTTGTTTTGATATAAAGCTTCTCTTTAAAACATGCCTTTTTTTCCCCGTTATTAGTCCCCTACCGGTTTCACCAGAGGGGACTTATAGTTTGCACTCCGTCTGTCTGTCAGTCTGTCTGTCAGTCAGTCAGTCCGTCACACTTTTCTGGATCCTGCGATAACTTTAAAAGTTCTTAATATTTTTTCATGAAACTTGGAACATGGATAGATGTCAATATGGACATTATGCATGTCATTTCATTTCGTTCCTACCTCAAAAATTCTGGTTGCTATGGCAACAAATAGACTTGAAATACTGCTGAAAATGGTGATTTTCTGGATCCTGCGATAACTTTTAAATTTCATAATATTTTTTCATGAAACTTGAAACATGGATAGATGGCAATATGGACATTAAGCATGTCATTTCATTTTGTTCCTACGTCAAAAATTCTGGTTGCTATGGCAACAAATATATATAAAAATATTCTGAAAATGGACGAATTTCTGACAATGGTGGAGCCGGTAGGGGACTTATGTTGCGTGACAATAGTCTTGTTTATTATATTTTGCCAGGATTGTTCACCTCTCTACAAACAAATATCTCCTAAAAAGTGCTACAAAACATAATTGCTCAACAGGGGTCTAGATTTCCACTCACAGCTACATGGGTAACTTGAATTTTGCTGAGATACTTGCCAGATCCTGCTTTCCCATTTTCAGAATAGTTGATTTGGAAGCAGGTGTTTGGTAGTATCATGATAGGACCATGATGCTGCTGGGTACTTTCGAGGGTTGTAGTTTGTTAATAAACTTTCTTTTTGAAAGAAATAATTTTATGAAAACTTTATAAAATTTGGATCAAAATGAACAATTTTTCTTGCAGGCTGAAGCATGACAAGATTGAAATGCTTATTGGATGTATAGCGGAGTTGACAGAACAGGAAGAGGATGAACTATTGACCCCAAACGTAAATGACTTCAGTGTCATGTTTTCGTGCCGTAAAAACTGTGCCCAGTTATGGCTAGGTCCTGCATCGTTTATAAATCATGACTGCAGGGCAAATTGCAAGGTGAGCGTAGTTGAATCAGAGTGTCTTAGATTTATATTTAGACAAAACAGTTTACATAAAAGTTCTTTTCTCCTATTTCAGTGCAATCTACTGTGATTCTTTGTAAATACAGAAACTGTACATATAATACAAAGGTTTCTTATTTAAAACAGAATAACTATAAGTTAACTATATTTTACATCTGCCTCCCTACTTCTTATGTCAAGGTCAAAGGGATAATTTGGCTTTTTAACAGCTTGTTCAGACTGTTACCTCATTAATGGTACAGTTTTAAAGTAAGTTAGCATAAATGTTGACCGTGTGGAGTCGGCGTGTCATTTGTAACTACTATTTCCCTAGCTCAAAGATCAAGGTCATGATAAGAGGTCAAAGTTAAGGTAAAAATTGTAACTTATAAGTAACATGTCTGTTCCTTTATCATTCATCCTATAATTTTAGAAATAATTTACAAAAGATGTTCACCATGTAGATAATGCATGTCTTCTCTACTGCAATGGTCAAGGACACACTTAAGTCCAAATGTAAAATAAGTTCATGGGATTGTTAAGCTTGTTAAGTAATTAAAATATTATTAACAATTGTCTCATCTTAATGCAGATTACATGTATATCAATTGAAGTAAAATGCTGCCTGTGTTTTTCAGTTTGTGTCTACAGGCAGGGACACGGCCTGTGTTAAAGTCCTGCGTGATATCAAAGCAGGGGAAGAGATCACATGCTTCTATGGGGAAGACTTTTTTGGGGACAGCAACAGTTTGTGCGAATGTGAAACATGTGAAAGGTATTGTTGGGCACAACTTACTTGCATTTTTGTCATAATCCTCAAAAGTCAGAATTTCTCACTTAATCACAACACAAAATAAGGTGGACTTTCATCATCAATTCAAAATACCCTCTACTGGCTGCATTTTACATTTATGTGTATAACAAGCAATAGTTTGAAAAACAAAAATGACATTTGGATGTGAAAAAGATTATATTATGCCACTAGTGCACAATTAGGTAAGAGACATTTACTTAATATTTTAAGTTTTGTTATACTACTGATCAATAACAAAGATTATTTGGAATAGGTTCTGTTATATCAGGTCATTGGACGATGACAATTTTTCGAATTCCATATTGGAAATATTGTGCTTGTCTGCAATTTTTTATGTCTCCCACTATAGTAGTGGGGGACATATTGTTTTTGCCTTGTCGGTTGGTTGGTTGGTTGGTCTGTCTGTCTGTTTGTCTGTTTGCGCCAACTTTAACATTTTGCAATAACTTTTGCTATATTGAAGATAGCAACTACATATTTGACATGCATGTGTATCTCATGAAGCTGCACATTTTGAGTGGTAAAAGGTCAAGGTCAAGGTCATCCTTCAAGGTCAGAGGTCAAATATATGTGGCCAAAATCGCTCATTTTATGAATACTTTTGCAATATTGAAGATAGCAACTTGATATTTGGCATGCATGTGTATCTCATGGAGCTGCACATTTTGAGTGGTGAAAGGTCAAGGTCAAGGTCATCCTTCAAGGTCAGAGGTCAAATATATGTGGCCCAAATCGCTTCTTTTATTAATACTTTTGTGATATTGAAGATAGCAACTTGATATTTGGCATGCATGTGTATCTCATGGAGCTGCACATTTTGAGTGGTGAAAGGTCAAGGTCATTCTTCAAGGTCAGAGGTCAAATATATGTGGCCCAAATCGCTTATTTTATGAATACTTTTGCGATATTAAGATAGCAACTTGATATTTGGCATGCATGTGTATCTCATGGAGCTGCACATTTTGAGTGGTGAAAGGTCAAGGTCATCCTTCAAGGTCAAATATATGGGTCAAAATTGTGCATGTAATGTCACTTCTGCAATATTGAAGCTAGCAATTTTATATTTGAAATGCGTGTGTATCTCAAGGAGCTGCACATTTCGAGTGGTGAAGGGTCAAGGTCATCCTACAAGGTCAAACATCATATAGGGGGACATTGTGTTTCACAAACACATCTTGTTTGAACATTCTTTGATCTTGGCTGCTTATTTGAACTCTTTGAGCTTACCTTAGCACAAAATGGTCATAGTAAATTATTGTGATCACCCTGTTTCTTGCATCTGTTGTAGTGTGTTGTGTGATGTCAACTTGAAGCCTGCACTAGAGGCAACATTTGTCATCTTAATTAAACTTGCTCAGAATATATATCTTGACAATATCTAGCCCAAGTTTGAATCAGAGTCACTTGCATTCAAAAACTAGGTCACCAAATCAAATCTTATTAAAAATGAAATTGTCATGTCAGTTGATTGTACTTTACTTACTGTTTCATCACTTTCTTATCTTGCTCATGAAATTCATATCCTTGTTACCAATAAACCCTGATTACTATTCAGGCGTCGTGTTGGCTACTTCCGGCATGCTGATCCCCGCAGTCCAGAGATAGAGAAGGGCTACAGGCTGCGTGACACGGATGATCGACTACATCGCATGAAGAGTCAGGCTCAGGTCCATCGCTCGTCATGTGTCGGGGTGAACAAGACCATGAATGGAAACGGTAAGTCCAGGTTTGGGATGTAGTCAGTGCCTATGATGTCCTGTGTTACTTGTGTTGACACTAATTTTCTTACTGCTTTGGCTTGGACCATGCTTTACTTAAACCTATGCTTTTCATAGTCTGCAGGTTCTTGATTTTAATTTGGAATTTGTGCGCAAAAACTCCCAATCCCCAAATTGCATTTTTCCTAACATGGCCAGAAAAAGGCTTGTAATTGAAATATTATTGTAATTCAATTGTCATTAGACACTTATTGAAAAAAAATCAACTTGGGAATTATTTAAGTGGGATTTGGTTTACCATATTGCTTTGGGAATGGGTCTGTTTAAAGGATGTGTAGAAATATAGGAAAAGGCCTTATACATGTTAGGTCATATTTCATAATAAAAAAGATGAGGAAGAGCAAACTGGAGATAGCATTAAAAAGTTTGTTAATCTCATATATGAAAGCCCATGGATATCTTTAAAGCCAAGGTCATATGTTGAAATAAAAAGGTAAAAATACAGCATGTAGTATCAAGCTCTTGTACCAAAGCAGGTATTTACCACATTAATTAGACATTGTTTTAGGCAAACAGAAAAGTGACCACCTAAATCAGTTTGATCAGATGCAAATTGAAGAAGAATGTAACGTTTTTTAAACCCTAAAGGGATGTATAGATGTACCAACCAATTTAATCTTAAAATTTGCCATGTTTGAGATAGAACATACTCATATAACTCAATTTGAAAGACATAAGAAGACTTCAGTTTTAAAACATTTTATAATGAAGTGATGTTTATTTCAAATATGAAGGCTCCTTTTTCATCCAGATTGAGGTACTTGTGAAGATTATCTGTTTTGTTTCACTTCAGAGATGTGATTCATAATCAAAGCAATGAACTTTTACATATATTTTCATATGAATCCCACTCTAGAAAAAACCCGACCTAATGCATGTGGTTAAAGCGTTAATCAGGGCTAATTAGGCAGGACACACTGCAAACATCGTTTAGCCGGAAAGACATCCCAGACTAGCTTGTGCACACATCCCAGACTAGCCTGTGCACACTGCACAAGCTGATCTAGGATCACTTGTTACACACATGCATTAAGCCCTGTTTTTCCAGAATGAGGCTCAGTGATACATGTGCTGCAGTTGTTTAAAAATCACTCCTCTGTATGAGTTTACTGTTTATATTGCTACTTTTCAGTTAGAAACTGTTGTATTCCATGTTCAGGGGTTCCGCTGTCGATCGCCATTGGCGCCAAATGGCGCTAAATTTTTAAATGTGGCTCCAATTTTTTAAAAGTGGCGAATTTCAAAAAATCGGTAAAATCCTATCCGAAAATGTACCGAGAGTCGAAAGCACGCGACCGAGCATTAGCGGCCAGCGTCTGTCAGTTGTAAATATTGATTTACGACGATGTAAGCGACCTACAGTGCAGAGTGCATTAGAAATCACCGAAGCGTGTAAGTGTTATAAACGGTGTTTTTACTGCTATTGTCAAGTTTTATGGGGGTTATTATCGGATTAACGGCTCCTTTATGATATTGAGCAATAAGTTAAGTAACACGGGGACAAACTGTCACGACGATCAATAATTATAATGATTATTAGGGCCGCTATTTCTTTGTTAAAATCAAAACCATGGGGCTGGCAAAAGCATTTAATTTTTCCACATCAACAAATAAAAACTTGTTTCAACAGGTATTTGTGAGCATTTCTGTTTAATAGATTCATTATTGTAATGTTCTGGGAAGGAAATAAATTGATTAAGATAACAACAATTTCTGAATTAAATATAAAACATTCACTCGATGTACTATATTTCGGATAAGTTAAATTCGGACATTTAAAGATAAGGACATTTATGTGTTGGTTTGATGTTGATAGTTTGTAAAAATATGTTTTATGTTATTTCAGGCAACTAGAATGGATGGTGGCAATTATCTGTGCCTTTTTGTCAGGAAAAAGGCGTGAACAACAGTCATTTAATTGAACCTGGAAATCATCCACCACTAACAGAAAACTTGTTAACAACAGAAGCTGATGTATATCATGTCCAAATGACCAAATATAACTGTTAAACACTTTGAAGTGAGATGCTTTATTTTCTGGTTCCCTTTCAAATGATGAACATTGGTGTGATTTTATGTTTAAATAATTAATTTCAAAACATTTATCATTTATATTTATTGTTTAATACGTTGATGTTAACATTATTATATTATTTTGGTCATCCGTGTTGTTTATCAAGTTGGAAAAAAATGTTATTTATATACAAATAAAGCTTATTAAGACTTATGAAGGTATGACTTATGAAGGTACTTATTGTTTTTTTTATGAAATATCATACTTTTTAAAGTGATAATATAGTCAATGACAATAATGTAGTAAGGTTTCTTAAAATGATTGTCCTTATTAATAAGGTGGAATAACAGACAATATTTACGGCGCGAAAAAGTGGCGACAACTTTTTTTGGGCCAGTGGAACCCCTGCATGTTTGTTTTTAACATTATTATATTGCTTTTTTCTGATTAAATCAGTTACTTTTGTCATGTTTTAAAGAAAGGTTTACCAAGGACCTTAAATAGGAATATTTACACATTTAACACATGACATCAACTTTTGATTTAATTTATAATATATATATATATAATTAACAAATTACAGTCAAAGGGTATAAGTACATAATACTTAACATTCATAATAATTGTATACTTGTTTATTGTATTGTGTTAGAATTGGTAGTTAAAATGTAAGCATCTTTTCTACAACTTGAGATTTAGTCTGGCAAGACTGGGCTTTGTGCATGTGCCTAAAGAATCGTCCCAAATTAGCCTGTGCAGTCTGCACAAGGTCTCTTTAAATGAAAATCCATTAATCTGTAACAACACTTTATGAATCGCCTTCTGAGAAAACTGGACATAGAGCATGTGCTTAAAGTGCCGTCCCAGATTAACCTGTGCAATTTGCACAGGCTAATCAGAGATGACACTTTCCTCCTAAATTGCATTTTTGCTAAGAAGAGACTTCATTTAACTGAAAAATGTCATTAAAGGGGGAAAGTGTCGTCCCTGATTTGCCTGTGCGGATTACACAGGCTAATCTGGGACGACACTTTACGCACATGCATTAAGCCCAGTTTTTTCAGAATATGGCCCATATAATAATCCAAGTTATCATAGAACAAGGCTCATTTGATACCCTTGTTTTGAGACCAACTTAAATTTTTCAGAAAACTGGGATATTCGAGATGGCAATTTAAAGAAGCAGGCACACCTTCTGTCTAAAGCTGAACTCAAGCGGAGAGGCATCACTCGCTATGATGCTGAGATTATCTTGGCTCATGGGCATTCTCTACCAGAACCCAAAGTGGACCTTGGTGAACAAATACCCACATGTGTTGATAAAAATGCCCCGGTGAAAGTTTCTGAACTACGTCTGTCGCCAAGAAAGCATGTGTCGTCTCAGTCATATCTGAAAAGTCTCTCTCCAGATTCAACAATTGAACATAGGAGTACAAAAAATAGGATTCTCAGTAATTCTAACAAGCCTGCTTTTGTTAAGGGTCCATTATCAGACATCACTGATCAAAAATCTAAATTAGATAAACCTTTATCTCATTTGAAGTCACAAAATTATGTTCACCAGAATCCGTGCATTCGTAAAAAGTTATTACAAGAATCGCAGCACATAAAAACCAGGCTACCTCTTAAACTAGACATCAACAGTGTACAACAATCAGACACTGACAGTTTAAATGAGGCTGGCGGGGAGCTTCGGCAGAGTTCTCGGCTGAGAAGCAGTAAATGTGCTCCAAAACTGGACCATGACCAAGATAAAATACGAAGTGAAGATTATGTAGGTTCTTCTAAAGTGATACAAACTGTGGACCCAGAAATTACGTTTCAGCTGAAAAGCCACAGTACCTCTAGAAATATATTCACACAGCTTCAGTTAGACGTGTCAGGGGAAAGCGGGCCAGTATCTTCAGAGGAAGCTGGCACTAGTTGTGAGGACACTCAGGGGGGATATTCCAGTGATCTAGGGAAGGCTTGTCCGGCACTGGTAGAGAGACTGCATACCCGGCCCTCAGACATGCCTCACTTGATGCCTTACGACTCTGACCCCTCTGACAACCCAGCCGTGTTTGTGAACAGCAGGGCCAGTCCCAAGTTGGAGGCATTCAAAGCATCCAAGCAGACCAGGAATGATGCGGGAAGCCTAAAGAATGGCAAACAAAAACGGCGGCAGTCAGTTATGAGAAAGAGTAAAGCATCTAAAAGACAAGCTCTAAGAAGTAGAAGAAGACTCGAAAGATGTGAAGAGTCAATGGGTTTTCAAGAAAAAGGTATAAGATCAGTGGATATTGTTAGTGACAATGTGTTTGAACGCATTGGATCATTGAATGGTGTCTGTTTGGATTCTAGTGATGTAGGAGAGAACAGTGAGGATGCAGATGTTGATGTGGATAGTCTAGGGGATGGCAAGACAATCAACGGCCATAGTGAATCTGGCAAATGCTTTTCAGAAAATATTTTTCAATCGAAGGTTAGGAAACGTAGGCAAAGCTTACCAGAAACAGAAACAAATAAATTTGGGAAGTCAATTAGGAGTAAATTGAATTCATTGGGTGGGAGTTTAACTCCGTACAAGCATTTGTTCTCTCCACCGAAGAAAGTGCCGAAGATCACAATAAAGATGCCTCGGGACCCAGTTCTAGTGAAGGAACTTGAAAATTCAGGGAGCTCCTGTGTACACTTTAAGCTGGAACCACTGGCCGGCTCCCTTCACGGGTCACCAGAAGCCAGCGAGGTCAGTGATTCTGATGAGGAGGAAAGTCCGTTGAATTGTACAAAGTTCCGACCATATATGGATGCCAGTTCTCAAAGACGCCGGCAAAATGGCTTTAAGAGCAGTCCACGAACTTTGTTTACAGAAGATCCTAGTGATGAAATCATCATATGTCCAAAATTGATGAAAATAAAGTATGGGCACAGTGGGGAACAAGTGAATATTAATATACCAAGGCCTGGCGCCTCTCTATCATGAGCTTTTAATTTAGTTAGATTCATTATTGGACATAAATAGGGCAAATAGCAATGTAAAGTAATTTTATATTTAGGATACTTGTGAAAGTGAGGTTGCTTCTTAATTGTCATTTAATTTATTTATCAATGTAATTTATAAGGAAATCACAATTTTTATTTAGTATTGTGTGGTCATATATAGCCATTCTACAGAAGGCTTATTGGGTGCATGGCAGAGTAAGTCCAATAGTTTGTTGTCACCAATGGCATCATTTTCTGGAAAACTGGGACTGTGAATTTGTTTTTCCAGCATTGTCAACATTTAAATTACTAGATTGTTAGAAGGAATGGACAATATCCACCTTGCTACTTTAAGTACATGTGTCAATATGTAGATACCTTAGTTGTGTTTATTATGTGAACACATTTTATTTATAAATTGAGGTACTGAATGTTTGTAACACTTGGGAGATTTTGATTTGACAAGAAAGTATCTAATGACAAGTGTCATTCATAGTACATGTAGCTTTTTGTCTTTGAATTTGCTACAATGTTCTCAAAAGCTTTCAATGCATAGTTTAATAATGCTTATAAATATGTTACACAATTTAAGCAAATTAAAAAAAAACACATACACTTTCCAGAAATGTTTTTGTTCTTAAAATGATAATAAAATAATTCTTTCATTAAACATTTCAAATCTGCAGGCTATTGAATAAGCAATTTTCTGTCTGTATAGTCCTTCACTAAAATTGCTTGGATTTATTTTATTTGATATGTGAATTAACCCCTTCAGATTGTGTGTTATGGTTACCTTTGCTGTGCTTGCTGTCACAATATGCGCTGGAATGACTAGCTCTTTAAGTGCTGGAACCGAATTTCGAAGGCCTTTGCAAACAGTTTGGATCCAGATGAGACGCCACAGAACATGGCGTCTCATCAGGATCCAAACTGTTTGCTATTCTGATAGTATTCTTTGAAAAAAATATAAGAAAATGCTAATTTTAGAAATTCAGCAGACGACATTTTAGCAGACAACTAATTTCCCAGCATGCAAAGGGCTAGGAGCCTGGCTCTGACAAATTAGGCATTATGCATAAAATATTGTCAGTGCAGGATTATCAGTGATTACACTCTCTGCACGTATGATTGTTTTTTAACCCTTTGCATGCTGGAAAATTTGTCGTCTGCTAAAATGTTGTCTGCTGAATTTCTAAAATTAGCATTTTCTTCGATTTTTTTCATAGAATACTAATAGAATAGCAAACAGTTTGGATCCTGATGAGACGCCACATTTTGTGGCGTCTCATCTGGATCCAAACTGTTTGCAAAGGCCTTCATCCAGTTTATGTGAAAAGGGTCGTCATTGATGAGCCTGTGCTTGACTACAAAGGCTAATATGGAACAGCACAATTCACACTTGCATTAAGCCCTGTGTTTTCTGGAACGAAGTTTGACTCTTGATTCTATTGTTGAATGAAGTTTACAGTGTTCAATTGTAAGTTTGTAAGCATGATGATGATGTTGATGTTTTATCACTGCATGCTGGAAAACTGTGATGTACAATCGTTATGTTCATAGTTATAGGTAAATTTGTAAACATTGAAAAACACATTTTTATTAAAATAATCTAATTGTTTACATGTGTTAGTTTATCAATGAGTAGTTTCTAAAGTTTGTACCCATGTGAATGTCTGGAGAATGTTAATACATTCTGTTTTGTTGTAGAATTGTCAGTCCCTCATTTTATACCGTAATTTTGAGCTGTATAGACAGTGGTTATTTCTTTAATTTAATACAATAAGTCTCTTCTTAAATTTATTGTATGTGACTTAATATATTTTGCAATGATAAGTGTTAAAAACTAAACTAAAAATAATGCTTTAAATATGCCCGACAATCTTCTGACTATTAATTGTCACAAACATTGGCCCTGGTCCCATGAGTTGTACTAAATGCACCTATATCCAGTGACTTTTAACAGCACAAGTATTAACCTTACACGTGTACAAAGGCATGCATACGCAACATATTTATGTCGACCGAATGCCTGTTTTGACAGCCAGCGACACGTTTGTGTATGTCCTCTATTTATTTCAGTATGTCAAACAGTTCTACAACAAGTTTTTTTACTATGTTGAAACACTGATGCTGGATTGATTGACTTTGGAAAGTCAATGGTCAATTCTAAACAAGGTAGACGGAGAAACGAAGCAAGACATGTTGCAATAGGCAAACTGTTGTATAAGCTTCACCTCTCTAGCCGCAATACTTTTTTGTGATAAAAGCGACACAAAATATCAGAGGTCGGAGAGAACACAAGATATCAGAGGTCGGAGAGAACACAAAATATCAGAGGTCGGAGAGAACACAAAATATCAGAGGTCGGAGAGAACACAAAATATCAGAGGTCGGAGAGAACACAAAATATCAGAGGTCGGAGAGAAAAGACAAAGTATATGAGCCGGCTAAAGTCGGGGCATTTACATGCACAAACAAAAGGATAACGGTGCGGAATGTTACCATTTAATTGACATTTCTGAAATACATTCGGTGTCAATTCAAAAATAAAGGCGGTCTATTATGACTATAGCTTCATTTTTAATAATAAAACCAGTAAAACTTATTCCATATTTCCATTGTAAAATGCAAAAATAAAGTATTAATTATTTGATTGCAATTGTTCCAAAGTGTGAGTCACAAATTATAAGACAAGTTAAGATCACTATGAGCCTAAAGTAACAGAAAACTTGAACTTTTCAACAGAAAACTTGAACTATGCAACAGAAAACTTGACCTATAAAACAGAAAACTTAAACGATACAGCAGAAAACGTGAATTATACAACAAAAAACTTGAATTATACAACAGAAAACAAGAGTGCCACGTCCACTAAAATGTCTGGGTTTAACTGGTATTGACATAGAGAACAAACAAAATGATTTTTAGCTAATCTATTTTATTTATTTTTAAATATGAGCTATTGTCATCACCTTGGCGTCAGCATCGGCGTCCAGTTAAGTTTTGCGTTTAGGTACACTTTTCTCATAAAGTATCAATGCTATTCCATTCAAACTTGGTACACTTACTTACTATCATGAGGGGACTGGGCAGGCAAAGTTAGATAATTCTGGCTTGCATTTTGACAGAATTATGTGCCCTTTTTATACTTAGAAAATTGAAAATTTTGGTTAATTTTTGTGTTTAGGTCCATTTTATTCCTTAAGTATCAAAGCTATTGCTTTCATACTTGCAACACTTACTATCATAAGGGGATTGTGCAGGCAAAGTTATGTTACTCTGACTGGCATTTTTACAGAATTATGTGCCCTTTTTATACTTTGAAAATTTGGTTAAGTTTTGTGTTTAGGTCCTCTTAAGTATCAAAGGTATTGCTTCATACTTGCAACACTTACTAACTATCGTAAGGGGACTGTTCAGGCAAAGTTATGTTACTCTGACTGGCATTTTGACGGAATTATGGGCCCTTTATACTACAAAATTTGGTTAAGTTTTGTGTTTTGGTCCACTTTACCCCGAAAGTATCATAGACAGGGATCTTTTTTTTTCGGTTTTGTCGGTCCTAGACCGATTGGGGTCATGAAAGACCGATTGGAAATCCCAAACAGTCGGTCCGATTCTGTTTGCTATTAAAATTCCCATGACATGAAATCGATTACACAGTGTACATGCTAACACACCCTAATGACATTCTTATCTCGATTAGGTGTGATAACCATTCGCTGCAGTCATTAAACCGGTCAGGACCGGTTTATTGCGCGTCAGACCAAGAATCAAAAACTTGTGAACAGCGGATTAAAGACGCATCCGAAAAGACGCGTCTGAATGCACGCGCTGTAACTAAGCAAAACATGCCGATTCATTTTCCACCAGCGTAATAATCAGGTAAAATAATATGAATGAAAGTCGCGGATTTGATCGACAGAACAGCCGAAAGTTATTTTTATGGGCGGAACTTCACATAAAATAGTACACAAGAAAAATAATATACATTGAATAAATCTTTAGTAAAACCGTGTTAGAATCGAGATAATTCGTGTACTTTATACTTTGTTGTTGAATAACTCACGACTGGAAAATTAGATGCGTGGTTTCAAATGCTTCGCTCTTGTGATTAAATCCCTACGCATGTAAACTATCGGCCGTGGGTTATTTGACAACAAATTATTTATTAAATATTTGGTTGTTGTTGTCAGTAGCCAACCTACGCACAGACATTTGTTTGGACCAGTGCATGTTTGTAAGCTATTATCGAGTCGACAACAATTAAAAACATCGGTATAGACTTACACAGATTAATAATATTGACAACGATGAAAAAAGTCTGATAAAACAGCACACGAAACAGCAATGAAATACCAAATGATAAAACCAGTTGAGAAAACTCGTTCCGTTTAAAGAAAATGCATAAGGAAATTTTACTTGTACATGTATTATACCACCTTCATGAATGGCAAAATCAATGGTATATATTTTAACGTAATTTGTCATGATTTCGGATATACATTTTCTGATACTTTTCCCCATTTATATCCGGACCGATTGATGTTGCGGGAAAATATGATCCCTGAATTCATAGATATTGCTTTCATACTTGGAACACTCGCAATCTATCATAAGGGGACAGTAAAGGACAAGTTGCATAACTCTGGTTGTCATTTTTATGGAATTATGGCCCTTTTTTTTACTTAGTAACTTTGAATATATGGTTACATTTTGTGCTTAGATCCACTTTACTTCTTAAGTATCAAGGCTATTGCTTTTAAACTTTAAATACTTTCATGCTATCATGAGGGTACTGTACCTGGCAAGTTGAACTTTACCTTGACCTTTGAATGACCTTGACTCTCAAGGTCAAATTATTTAATTTTGCTAAAATTGTCATAACTTCTTTATTTCTGATTAGATTCGATTGATACTTTGACAAAACAACTCTTACCTGACATATCACAATTGACTCCGTCCAAACCATTCCTCACGCCCCCCGGATCCCCCCATATTTTTTTTTTTAATTAAAGATCATCTAATAAATGACCACCACACCCTCACAGTATACCCCCCACCCCCCCCCCACCCCAAAAAAAAAAAATTATGTCCGCGGTAGGGTGGCATATAGCAGTTGAACTGTCCGTCAGTATGTCAGTCAGTCTGTAAGATAGCAACTTGATATTTGGCATGCATGTGTATCTCATAGAGCTGCACATTTTGAGTGGTGAAAGGTCAAGGTCATCCTTCAAGGTCAAAGGTCAAAAATATGGGTCAAAATCGCTCATTTAACAACACTTGCAATATTTCAATATTCAAGATAGCAACTTGATATTTGGCATGCATGTGTATCTCATGGAGCTGCACATTTTGAGTGGTGAAAGGTCAAGGTCATCCTTCAAGGTCAGAGGTCAAATATATGTGGCCGAAATCGCTCATTTTATGAGTACTTTTGCAATATTGAAAATAGCAACTTGATATTTGGCATGCATGTGTATCTCATGGAGCTGCACATTTTGAGTGGTGAATGGTCAAGGTCATCCTTCAAGGTCAAACATATGGGTCAAAATTGCTCATACAATGTCACTTCTGCAATATTGAAGCTAGCAATTTTATATTTGACATGCATGTGTATCTCATGGAGCTGCACATTTTGAGTGGTGAAAGGTCAAGGTCATCCTTCAAGGTCAAACGTCATATACGGGGACATAGTGTTTCACAAACACATCTTGTTTTTTCTTATTTTTGAAAGATCATCTATTAAATGATCACACACCCACATTATACCCCCTCTCCATTATGGCTTACGTTATACTGTCAAGCACTCAAATAGTCGAGCGCGCTGTCCTCTGACAGCTCTTGTTTGATATTCAAGGGATGTGATTTGACGTGTTGTAGTAATAGAATCAGAGTTATTGACAGATCCTACACGCCTCTTCACGAGGTCTTTGAAGCCCGATCTGCCCCTGTGACCTTTCAGGGGAAAAAGTTGAATTTAGAGCCAAAGTAGGTCAAATTTACCCCGGCTTCCTGGGTATTCGCCAAAGATATAATTTAGATCCAAAAAGACCAGTGCACGGTGGCCAATGAGACCTTAATGTGCACTGGTAGTAGACAATTTCAAGACAAATTCATGTCTGAACGCATCACCGCAAAGGGAATGCAGCACACCGCTCTGCCTTTATCGCCACTCTCGCTGTCACCGGCCGTCGTCTTCATCCCCGAGACAGTTTCTCCAGTGCGTTGAGCGTACTGAGTACCGGGGTCCCTAAATAAGGCCACCCCCTCGATGTTCATGGAACTGCTTCAAGCCCCCCCCCCCCCCCCGGACAAACAGCCCCAGGTCCGCCCCGTATGTCCTCCACACTGGTGGTCTCGCTGTCCCGCAGTTCCTGTCCCTCTAAAGACGGGACCTCTGGCAGGTACGGGCCAGCGAGCTCTCGACGATAAACAGCGGGTGACAAGTCCGCTGCATCTTAGAGAAGACAGCAATCCCAGCAGTGTGGAAGACGTCCGGCTCGAGGGTGGCGGACTCAGCTGGATTAGCAGAGCCACCCGCACAAGTGAGTAGATCTTCTGCGGGCGACTCTCGCCTCGGTCGCGACACGCACGCTCCAGCTGCTGACCGAGATTTGACGTGTTTCAAGCAATCAGACTATTTATAGGACTTAGCCCATATATACCCGCAAACATATTCAACATGTCACGTGATGATCCGATTCAAATTGAATGAGTTAGAGAGCGGAATTGCTAATTTTTCTTTTTTTTTTGCAAGGTTCGCTCGAATGCCGCGCGCAAGTCCAACCTACCGCCTCCAGCACTTGTTTTTTTAAGGTTCAAATTGTCAACGGGATTATAATGATTAATAATGACGTTACATGGCTTCCATGATCGGACTTATTGCGTGAAGATCGGACTTATTGCGTGAATTAATGACCAATGTAATTACATAAAAAGTGTGTTATTTTGGTCTTCCCGTTGTCAGTCGCCGGCATGGACATTCGTACAACAGCAATCTGATGACAATACGAAAGACAGCACCGTGATACACGATTATGTATCTTTGGGTCTATATTTGTTAATTCAAGAGTTTGGAAGTAGCAATAAATAACAAATGAAATTAATTCCAAACGTGTATTTTCTTACACATCCGCCTGCAATTTGTACTGTTTGCATTGGCGGGAAAATGTATTTTTTTGCAAACGTAGACGCTAAGTCATCTCATCTTCGCCTGTGGTCCCATCTGGGACAGGTCGCCAACCAGCTGCCGCCAGGCGCTGTGGTCCCATCTGGGACAGGTCGCCAACCAGCTGCCGCCAGGCGCTGTGGTCCCATCTGGGACAGGTCGCCAACCAGCTGCCGCCAGGCGCTGTGGTCCCATCTGGGACAGGTTGCCAACCAGCTGCCGCCAGGCGCTGTGGTCCCATCTGGGACAGGTCGCCAACCAGCTGCCGCCAGGCGCTGTGGTCCCATCTGGGACAGGTCGCCAACCAGCTGCTGCCAGGCGCTGTGGTCCCATCTGGGACAGGTCGCCAACCAGCTGCCGCCAGGCGCTGTGGTCCCATCTGGGACAGGTCGCCAACCAGCTGCCGCCAGGCGTCTCGGTTCTGGGCGAGTCTTTCCAGCTGCCCCCATGTTTGACCCATGATGGTGTTCGGCCTGATGGCTTCCAGTTGACACTGGCTTTTACCGTCCGGCGTCATAGTCCTCCAGCTGTAGATCCACCTCCCAGGTCCCTGATGTCTGTTGTTGTTCTGTTTGGTGTTTCTGTAGCAATAAGGTGTCAACAGGGTAGGGTAGCTAGCATAACCCTCCTTTTTCAGTGAGGGCTTGGGACCGCCAACGCCAAGCGCTAAGTATATACTTAATATTTTTTCAGAACAAAACAATGTGTCAGTTGGCCGTTTCATACATGACTTAAACGACGCGATTTATTTTTTACTATATCGTTCCAATGCTGTCGTTACTATGCCGACATATTACCTTTGATAAAAAGATTTAATTTTTCGACTTCAATTTCTAAGAGAACTCTTATGGTACACATATACCAATGGTGAGCAGAGTAAGGGAGGCAACTCTGAAATATGTTTTGTTTCGCAATCCAGACTGATGTCGCTTGATAAATTTATCACTGAAATTAAATACGATTTTCATAAATCAGTATTCCAACAAACGTTTAATTGTAGTTACAAAAATGATCTCTGGACGTTATTAGAGTCACAATATGTGTCTGAGATTGCTTCATTTATAGAGAAGCAACTTAAAAATTTGACAAACTTCTAATTTTGCGTCAAGAAATACTTCGATTCCCATGCGCACGACGCAATTATTGTTATACATGTACTTTATTTGTTATTGGACTTTATTCATCGATATAATTTGTCACAGTTCATATTATTTTATGCCTATTCCTCAACATGTCAAATTCCTAAGTGGAAATCACACGATTTGTGATTCCATAATATAAGAAAGTCTGACATAGTACAGATTTTAATCATATACATATATACACACATAGCAAGTGTTAATATGTAATCAAAACTTAAACGAAACCAAATGTGCATTCACGAGTTATGTACAAACATTTAAAATATACAGTATTTTGAAGCATCTATAAGATAATTCAGTTTTCAAAATTGTGCTGGTCCGTTCACATACTGCATTCATAACACTTATAAAGCACACATTCTGTCCCATCATCGTAATGAAAATCATAAAATCATACTTAATATGTATCGGTTAACATTATACGTATACACATGTAAACATATATTCAGCTTTAACTATAAATAACATCCGCTGACTGAACAATAACTAACCCCCTACCCCCCCCCCTCGCGCCCTCACATCTAATAAGACGCGTGGTTTTGCGGCGTCCCGAGCGTGGCGTTCCATATCTTGGATTGGTCCGCTTCCCCGCGCGTCCAGTTGTTCGAATACTTCTTGATGGCGTCGTTTCGCGGTTCACCGAGCATGGCCTGTCCGAGGTCGGTACTCAACTCCGCCAGCTTTCTAGCATCGTTGAAATGGGTCACCGCCTGCGCCATGGCAGCGGCCCGCGGCTTTGGGTCCGAGCTCTTGAATATACCCGAGCCAACAAATACACCGTCCACTCCAAGCTGCATCATCATAGACACGTCCGCCGGGGTAGCTGAGAGTTAAAACCACACATATTATTGCTAAACATTTATGTGCCGGAAAAATGTTTGAGTATTTAAAGCAAAATCTCAAGTATGGAAAACATGGACAACTTCCTGGGTCGCATGAAATTGGATCTAAAGAATCAACATAATACTTTTGCGAGCTTACGACCAGCTTTCGAATGTAGGAAAGTAAGAAAAAGATTAACAATAGTAGAATTACAAACCTATTCCACCCGCAGCGAAGTTCACCACCGGAAGACGACCGAGCTCCGCAGTTTTCTGCAGTAGATCGATGGGCACACGGAGCTCCTTGGCGTAGCTGTAGAGTTCGTCTGCGTCCAGCGACTGAGCCATCTTGATCTGCTTATTGATCATGCGCTGGTGGCGCACCGCCTCCGCCACGTCACCTGCCGGCACATACACGGACAGTTTAAAAATATCCCCAAAAGAACACGCCTAACGCATTAACAAATTTCAGATAGTTAAATACAAACGCCTACATAGCAACATAAAGGCGTGTTTTATTACGCCTTGCAGATAAAAAACCTACTGGCATGGCGTTCGTAAATTTAGGCCTGCGGCCGACTATTATATTTATCTTTATCTTAGTTCAAATATACGGATTTTAGCTTATCTTCATCGAATCCCAGACATATTCGATACCGATTTCTTGTAGAACCATGCCATTACGGAAAGATAATTCGGACTCATAATACTAGGAATAAAACCCCAGCTTGTAGGGCGTACACTTATCAGATCACCAAAATGTTAATATACGAAAAATACTGGCGATTGCTTTTGTGAGACATTCATTTAATTTACGAACCAGTCCCCGCGAGTCCTTTTGTTCTTATCATAGCTGCTCCCTCGGCGATTCTGCGCAGTGCCTCACCCAGGTCACGTGCACCGCACACAAACGGAACTGTAAAGGCTTGCTTGTTGATGTGGTTTGTTTCGTCTGCAGGAGTCAGCACTATAAAAACCAATAAAACGAGGTTTAGTTAGGTATAAATAACGTTCGTCATGTTTGTTTCTATTCAGGTTTCTTTTTCTTGTATTATGTTTTAAAACACCATATTTTAAGTTAAATGAAAACCTATTTCAAGAATACAAATAATGCTCCGATTAAAAGCAGATGTTAACACTACGTCACGACGACATCTTACCCTCGGACTCGTCGACCATGTCCACCCCCAGTGACTCGAGTATCTGCGCTTCAGCAAAGTGCCCCACACGTGCTTTCGCCATCACCGGTATCGTCACCGCCGCCATTATCTCCTTGATCATCTGCATACAGGTGTACAAAGTGCGAGACATTTCAATCTTTACGAGAATGAAGGGGCTATTTCCCTTCTTAGCCGCCTTAATCGTGTTGCGCCCCCTCGAAATAATTTGGCATGTCACGTTTTCCCATAAAAATGATAAAGCTTAGGGAAGGGTCTGCCGGGGGTAGAGGGGTACAAGGGTTAAGTGCTCCCTAGATGACTTCAATTCATTTATAACGCCTTGTAATTTCAATATCAATAGAAAAGTAAATATTAATACGTATGTGCTGTGTATAATGGAGGACGAGCGAGAGGAGGCGTATTTCAAGCTGACCCAGTACCGCGGACAAGTTTAGTGCCCCTTATATTATAATAATCGCTACTAAAGTAATAGTGTAACTTCTTTTAAATCTAGCTAGCAACAACTTTTCATCATAAAACCACATCTCTATTTAGCTAAAAATATGCATTAATATAAAAAAGTGTTTAAATATTTTGTCTTTTTCTGCTAAAACCAATCACCTAATGCTTCCCGAGACATATTTATATAAATCCTTCGCATTTATCAGCCTGAGGCGATCGAACAACAAGTTGAATGTTTGAATGAAATAAGGAAGATCGTCCTTTGCCTGCTCGTATGCCAGTTCACTTGAACGGACCACACCCGCAGGCGGACGTATTCCCCCCGCCCCTTCCTCGGAAAGGGCCCTCGGGATCCGTACCGGTTACCACGGCAATTTGAAATATATATATATATATATAATTAATTCTGTTCAGATCTATTCAATGTGCATTAAATATTCGTCAGCAAAAATGCGGTCCTAATTAAGACAACAATTCAACCACCTACCCGGTAAGTACTAAATGTTCAGTAATACATGTTTCGATATCATTCCTAAACAAGTGTACCTGATATATAGGTGTTTGTCTTACCTTGGGATCCGACATGCGGGCCACACCTCCGTCCCGGCGGATATCTGCTGGAACCCTCTCGAGCGCCATCACTGCGCATGCCTGAAAAATAAAGAATATCATATAAATGTCTCATCATCGCAGATATGAGCGTCGTGAGGATCATATTTGGCACATTTCTTTGATATTCATTGTGTGTAAATAGTGTGAAATGTTGCGACAAGAGAGAAAATAAGTGATTATCACATACCGCAAATAATGTAAAAGAATCGTTTGTGTTTTTAGATATAAGTTTAGATCTCAATGTTCAAAGGTCAACTATACCATAGTATACTATGGTCCTACATTAAGTTTTCGCGATGTCAGAATACCAACCCCGGCCTCCTCGGCGATTCGAGCCTCCTCTGCGTTGGTGACGTCCATGATGATCCCCCCTTTGGCCATCTGAGCAAGGCCGGCCTTCACCTTAAATGTGCCCGTCTGACCCGCCTTGGGACGATCATTCGCACCAATCAGGTTCGTAACATGGAAACCTGGCATGTCAATATCATGAATTTGGGCTTTCTTCCACTTACTTTGAATTTTGAACTTCCTGCCATTTATTAATTATTCATAGCAGAACAGAAGTTCTTAGAATTCTAAAAATTTAATTTAGTATACAATTCGAACTTTCTTAAGGAAAACAAATAAGAATGTATATGCATAATTGATCAATTAAAGAATTATACAATACAATAGTAAGAAAACATAAATCTTTATGTAAAAATGAGAGCTATGGTTACGTTATGATGAGCGCTATATTGATGCATTGATGAACGCTATGATAATGTAATGAAAAGTGGTATTGTTACGTAAGAAAAAACGCAATAGAAACATAATGATGAACGCCATAATAATGCACCGATAAACGCTATACTTATAATTATAATGATGAACACTATAGTTATAAAATGATAAACGCTATGGTAAAGTAACGATGCTCGCTATGATTGCGTTATAATGAACGCTTTAATAATGTAATGATGAACGCTTTAATTATGTAATGATGAACGCTTTACTTATGTAATGATGAACGCTTTAATTATGTAATAATAAACGCTATGATTATAAAATGGTGAATGGTATGGTAATTTTACGATGAACGTTATATTAATGTAATGATGAACGCATTAGAACATCTTTGGTGTTATTATATATGATAAACGTACAATGGAAAAACACATGTTCAATTATGCGAAAGCTGCTGTATTGATTATTACCAAATGTATAATAAAAATCTACGAAAGGTTAACAATTGCATAGTGTTGATTTAAAAGTAAAAATAACTTTTAATAAAAAAAATTATGCAATTATTCACAGAATTAATAAAAAATAATAAAGGAGCAGAATAATAAATCTTACCATTGGTAATTTTCGGTATTCAGCCTTCTTAACTATAAAAATCGGCTGTTAGTGGAAGACGTCTACAACCTCTATCTCAATGTCGAATGATGCAAACGCCGAGCAAGTATTTGCGCATGTAAAGTTTACATAAACATCATAGTGTAAACAATAGATAACGGCTTATTGTCTCAATAACAGTTTGTACTGTACAGTATCCACTTGACAAAGAAGCTTATATAAACTTGCTGGATAAAACCGGTTTTAAGGTCGGTTTGAGAATTATGACATAGGGTGTTCCTGTGATTGCAATAGGGACATATCGTGTAGAAGACAAACCGTAAGTAGAGCTTAACATTTTAATATGTTATTTCTTTACGTAAGTTAAAACATTCACGATATAAGTATTCGTTAACTAAATATTTGTGTATGCCGTATACTTAACGACTACATCCTAACTTTTATAATAAACCAATGTCTAGATAATTATAATTTTCATGAATGTACGTGCATTTTTCTCAAATATATAAACACATGTATTTGGATAATATTGTCATAAGAAAAGCAAACTATGCAAAACAAAATCGATAATGTTCGCGAACTTCCATTTGCACGTGCAGCACAATGAAACCACACCCGCATGAGGTTAAACGAGCGTAAGTGGATCACTTATTTAATTGAAATTGTAATCGATGTTCTCAGACAACAATGAGCGAAATGTCAAGTTGATATTTTGAACCGTGTTTGAGAAATAAGACATATATAACAAGGTGTTATGTTAATTTTGTGTACACTTGATAAAGTTTCATTTTAAATTTAGACTGCGAAGTCTCACAATTAATGACCGCGGTCATTGCCCGATCAATGAGCCTACAGCGATTAAGGTTCATGTAGAGGCTTCAGTTAGAAAAATGTGGGACCCCTAGCATTGAACTCAAATTTGACTAAATGAAGAGCGCCACATTGAAAATGTTTACATATTTGCTTAAAAGGATGGTTTTCCTACAAACTGCTACCATTTTTGTGCAGCAAAGTCCCATACCATCGACAAAATCAATCAAAATACAAAGCGATTTTAACACAAAAATAGACATTATTTTCAAAAATCTGAATGATTTTTATTCAACTTATTTCGGCGGAAAATTATATAACTAGTTAATAATATCGACATTGATGAGGGCAAGTTACGCTTAAATATTAAAAAAAAAATACATATCTAGAAATATCAAAACTCGAACACATGTCATTTCATGACGATGGGGGCAGATATTTTTAAATTAATAAAATTGAAAGAAACATGCTAAAAACTAACTCATCGCCTAATTGACATTCCAAACGGTTGACGATGACAAATGCATTGGATTGTAATATTTCCGTTGATGTGTGCACACTGCATGATCAGACCTCATAAACACACCAAAAAATAACTTTGTAAAAAGCATTTCACCAATGTTTACAATTGTTGTCGAATCACATGTACTTGTATTATTGCGCACAAAATAGTAGGCTTACAGTCTGACAGAAAGATCGATACGAAACTCCGTTCAATTCATCACGGTATACTATTTTATTGATAATATATAATAATAATTCGCTTCAACATAAATACATCCTTATTTATCATAGTGATTTATGTATACAAGAATCATACCACAATACTGGAAAATATATCAAGCTCCATATTGATACTTTCTAAATTATCAGCTTTGCATTTGTTTCGGCGGATCCTCTTATTTACAACAAGTACACGAACATAACACTTATAACAAACGTGTGCGTCCTGTAGAACGTAACTAGTACATACAAATTATAACCTTAACAATAGTATTTACATAATTGGAACACATAATACAATATACATGCAAACATATTGGGAAATACTATTGGCACAAAAAGTATTTTTTCTTTACGCTTCAGATGCCACCAGGAGACCTCAAGTCTGGTGTTGCCATCGTCACAGTGGGGTTGCTCGAGATCCAAGGCGCATTCCTAGAGCACAGGGTGGCTCTGCAAAAAGCGGCCCGGTTACTCAGCAAACCCATTGACCTGCACCTTGTGGAGGTCAGAACGGCCGAGCAGCTGCGCCCAGAGATGGACGCTCTCATTATCCCGGGCGGGGAGAGCACAACGATCAGCATCTACTTGAAACGGAACAGCATGGAGGAGCCCTTACGTCACTGGGTTCAGAATCCCGATCACGTGACCTGGGGAACATGCGCGGGCATGATTCTGCTGTCAAAGCTAACGGAGAACCAGAAACAAGGCGGTCAGTCATCGGTGAGTCGAATAGTACGATATTTATCTAGTAAATTAAAATACCTTATGGGAGAACACATACAAACAAGGGACAAAATTGTCACAAAACCAGGTTTTCATTGTGAAAAAAATCTGATAAAGGGAGACAACTCAAACTGAACTTTTGAAATGAACAAACAAAATTAACCCCCTTTGTAAGTTTTTTTTTTTTTAAAATCTATTTTTAGTCGCGGCGACCTTGACATTGGAGATATTGACGTGATTCTTTCGTGTGACACACCGTCCCATGATGGTGAACAAATGTGCCAAATGATTTTAAAATCTCATAATGAATGATATAGTTATAGCCCAGACAAGCTCATTTATGGCTATTTTTTACCTTTGAACTCAAAGTGTGACCTTGACCTTGGAGATATTGACGTAATTTTTTCGCGCGACACACCGTCTAATGATGGTTAACAAATGTGCCAAATGATTTTAAAATCTCACAATGAACGACAAAGTTATGGCCCGGACAAGCTTGTTCCGCCAGCCCGCAAGCCAGCCAGCCAGCCCGCCAGCCAGCCAGCCAGCCAGCCAGCCCGCCCGCATTCGCCAATCTAATAACCAGTTTTTTCCTTCGGAAAACCTGGTTAAAAACTAATACAAGACCCTTAATATATCCAAAAATTACAATTCATTCATCTAATTATGGTCATTGTCAATTCATCGCTGTCAAAACTTGCTTTGTTTCGTATTATTCAATTCAAGCCTAAAGGAACTGTTTTTTTAAATAGAAATTGTGTCATGCATTTTAGCTCGCTGTTATGGACATTGACGTTTCCCGGAATTACTTCGGTAGACAAGTGCAAAGTTTCGAAGCCGATGTACGAATGAGCGACAGTTCACTCAATAAAGCGTTTAAAAAGGACACATTTCAGGACACATTCCCCGGTGTTTTCATCAGAGCACCGGCAATATTGAAACTTCTCAGTGACGATGTGAAAGTCCTCGCAACCGTAAGTGACCCTAATACCGGGGCGAAAGTGATCGTTGCTGCGCAGCAAGACAACATGATCTCCACAGCGTTCCATCCCGAGCTAACCGAGGACTGTGCATGGCATGTGTATTTCCTGGAACAGATTGTCAACAAGAAAGCAACGTGAACATTCTGATATGTTTGTCAGTGCTCATTCGTGTTATGTTTAAGATTTAACATTATTTATATGCATTTTACCTTTTTTACACGAACATGCATTTATAATAAAACCGGGCATAATGCATGTGCGTTAAGTGTCATCCCAGATTAGCCTGTGAAGTCCGCACAGGCTAATCAGGGACGACACTTTCCGCTTTTATGGTATTTTTTGTTTCGAGGAAGCCCCTCCTTACCGAAAATCAAGTTTAGGCGGAAAGTGTCGTCCCTTATTAGCCTGTGCGGACTGCACAGGCTAATCTGGGATGACTCTTTACGCACATGCATTATGCGTAGTTTTCTCAGAACGCGACTGAAATAATGTTCAGACACACGGTAATATTTATTATTGTCATATCTATATCTTATGACCAACGCGGAGCCAACGTATAGGGAAGTTGCGACTTCACAATAGCCATTACAATGTTTCATGCTGTACTAACTAAACAATTTCTACTATACAATTAAACAATATAATGTTTTCAGCGATAAATAATTATGAAATTAAAATACCTTTAAAGTTTTAGACCGTTTAAGCATTTTTGCTAACACGTGAATATATGTACCGTGAACAGCTATGCATACTAACGGAACAACGTATGAGAGTTTTCGTTACTGTCATGTCATCATTCGGGAGGCCCCATGTTGTCAATATTCGCAATATTTTCGTAATGCATTCTGTGAAAGTCGGGGTAGTCGGTAAAGTCGCTGACGGGTTGCATTTTGGTCAGAATAGCCTTGATGTTAGTTGGGATATTTTCCGCGTTGACGACATCTGGACGTATGTGTAGGTAAACCACTTCTAGACAACGACGGTAAAGTGAGTACACTGAATTAAAAAAAAATGAAATAAGCAATAGGTTGTTATTCAATTATTTTTCCACCGAATGTTTCGTTGTGTATCGGTAAATAAACATGTAATTGGAGGTGTGATATGCAGAGATCACACCACGGGGGAGTGGGAGGGGGGGGGGGGGGCGTTAGCCGGGTTTGTTAAATAGGCGCGCATCATTACGATAAGACCGATACACAGCGGAAAAACACAACACATAGGGTAACTCGCCCTTGAGTCGATTTTGCCCTTGAGTCGGATATTTTTATTTTTGTAGTTTTCAAAGATCAGTTTTGTTTAGCATGATTTGTGACGCTATAACGAACAGTTTACCCTTCATACTCAAAATAAATACAATTTTGAAATGAAATGTTATCAAATATGATCTCACGATACATTTGGATTCGTTTAAGTTTTAATTACTTCTGGGGACGGAAAATTCAGAATTTTCCATTATCGATTATCTTTATACCATCGGCATTTTGGTCAGATACGTTTGACAGCATTCACAAATGACTTTATATTGAAAACATAACCTAATTCTATAATAATGAAAGGTAATTTTCAGTGGTTTGCTTTATTGTATAGGTATTACAGTAAACAATTAATTAAAACTCAATTAGCCCTTGAGGCGAACGCAATTCTCCCTTATGGCGAACATGAGTTTATTTAATGGCAGAGGCATACGAGTGAGAATTAATCACATATTTATTCCAATTAGCATGACTCAATCTATAAAGAATCCCATAGCTCACAAACAACAAGAATCACACGATGTTTTATCTTTTTAAGTCTGTACTTTTCTTTGTCACTCCCAGTGCAACAAATGGTTCCGCTGTTGTAAAAGTCGGATAGACACTACAAGAGACCATGTCATTTTTCATCTTTTTATAACTTACTTTCGTCAACATGTTGACATAGGAATAAAGTTATAAAATCAACACATGGCTGTTACTGTGCAATTTGCATTTTTATAAATATAGGGAATGGATTACCAAACAAAGTGCTAAACAAATCTGTGTCCGTGTTAAGGGCGAATGTGTCCGACTCATGGGCGAATTCAGTGGGTATTGTTATTCAACTATTTTTCAATGAACATTAGCTGGGAATCAAATAATTATTTGTTATATAGATTCATATGATATGATAGCTTAAGCCTGCACAAGCTGAGTCCCGGCTTTGATCACAAAGCTTTTTATTATAGACTTATACCGCTAACCCGTCCGACTCAAGGGCGAGTTACCCTATTTAATTCGTAGAAAATTGATACTTTTGCAAAGTAAAAGTAAATTATACTTCAATATGTTGTGGACAAATTTCGGACGGCTTCAAGCAGTGACCTATATAGGTCCCTGCTTTAAGTTGGCATTGTTTACGAGTTGTTGTTTTACATCAAACGAACCTTTTGATCACAAGTCTATATGAAGATCAACATGCAGTTTCATCATGGACTTGCGAGTACAAATGAATATGATTGCATCCACATTGAATATTAGAATACGGTACATTTAGCCATATTAATTTCATTTAAGGACAAGACGGGCGCTGTACACAGAATTCTCATAGAGGAAAAAGAAATGAAGGCGTAGCGTACAGGTTCACATAATGTTATAATAGTCAGAGACATTTAAAACATTCACTGCATTAACATAATTGCCTCCTAAATTGTAGGCCTACATGCCTGCTGAATCATCTTAGCAATGATATATACCGGCACATCAAATCATAAAGACACAGCTCGGAAAACAAACTAAACACATTTGACAAGGTTTTGTTTCGAACATTCTACGTTTACTTTGTTTAAGCCCCCATTTACGTTTTATGAAAAGGCAAATAAAATTATATAAAGATGTATAGCGCACATACTGTTTTGCTCAGTTCTTTTACTCAATTCTTAAAAAAAATCAACAGCTCCGGTTATGACTAAGGAAACTTAATCAAACTACCAAAAGACAAAAGTGAAAATGCTTGTTGATATGTTCGCAAAGTTTAACGAGTTTTTTTTAACTGAACCGCAGAATTTTATAAGTATGCTTTTTAAACACAAACATGCAATTTTTGTTGTATATAATGTATCTTGAATTTTCTTTCGCACCTTTAAATTTAAGCAACCCTTTTGAAAAAAACTGTTGTAATAATGTATTGCTCGTCCGAGCTTACAACTATGGAGAATCCCCAAATTCCGCGTTCGTGAACTCCCCCACCCCCTCTGACTAGTAGGCAACATTGCGCTTCCTTGTATTATGCAATATTGCGAGGACAACGAACTCAGTCAGTAACATTCGCGCCCAAACGTCTCAATAAATTATTGTTTAGGCTACTTGCCAGGTATGTGTATGGACACGAGTTCTCTGTTGTCCTCACTAAAAACCTGGTTATCCCTTTGTTCTTGCGGAAAGAACGCCATTTCTCCGTTGAACAACAATGGGTAACTGGTCACAGCGTCGTAAGCTATCCACGGGTGCGTGACATATGTGTTTATTAGGAGGCCCCGACCTGGTGGAATGTCGCCGTACCGGACTCGTTTACCTTTATAGTCCAGCCACAGCAGGCAAACATTACGATTAGTCGTGTTCACAAAGCTGACAAACGCCCTTATGTCATTATTAAGCGATTTAAGTGGCTGTGTGAATCTATTTTGAGCCATTATCAAGTATGATATTGTTCGTCAGCTATGTGATCTAAAATGTAAACAATGAACATGTATTACATTATCACCGGTTAGAGGTTACATTCAACTTATATCCCTCCCCCCCCCCCCCACACACAAAATAAGATAATGTGGTAGTTTTATTAGTCGAAAGAAATGAACCTAGAACATTACTAAACACATTAAAAATAACTGATATAATACTTAAGTTTACTTACAGTACATTTTTTATATACAAGTACACTTCTTAACGCTTAATATCAATTATACCGGTCGCGGGTGTTTCAAATGTGAAATATCCGAGACATTGTACAAAAACTTGACTAAATTAAGTCTCGTTTGAATACAGTACATCCGCTCATTTGGAAAGCATGCTCATTATGTTCGTTAAAAGGTACACGTCTGCAACATTTATACCATCGCGTAAGTTGATTCCTATTCGAGTAATTATGTATATATTAGTGTATATCATATTTGTTATTTAGCCGTGTCGATCGGATGCTTCAGCAGATGGTCCCATCTGGGACAGGTCGCCAACCAGCTGCCGCCAGGCGTCTCGGTTCTGGGCGAGTCTTTCCAGCTGCCCCCATGTTTGACCCATGATGGTGTTCGGCCTGATGGCTTCCAGTTGACACTGGCTTTTACCGTCCGGCGTCATAGTCCTCCAGCTGTAGATCCACCTCCCAGGTCCCTGATGTCTGTTGTTGTTCTGTTTGGTGTTTCTGTAGCAATAAGGTGTCAACAGGGTAGGGTAGCTAGCATAACCCTCCTTTTTCAGTGAGGGCTTGGGACCGCCAACGCCAAGCGCTAAGTATATACTTAATATTTTTTCAGAACAAAACAATGTGTCAGTTGGCCGTTTCATACATGACTTAAACGACGCGATTTATTTTTTACTATATCGTTCCAATGCTGTCGTTACTATGCCGACATATTACCTTTGATAAAAAGATTTAATTTTTCGACTTCAATTTCTAAGAGAACTCTTATGGTACACATATACCAATGGTGAGCAGAGTAAGGGAGGCAACTCTGAAATATGTTTTGTTTCGCAATCCAGACTGATGTCGCTTGATAAATTTATCACTGAAATTAAATACGATTTTCATAAATCAGTATTCCAACAAACGTTTAATTGTAGTTACAGAAATGATCTCTGGACGTTATTAGAGTCACAATATGTGTCTGAGATTGCTTCATTTATAGAGAAGCAACTTAAAAATTTGACAAACTTCTAATTTTGCGTCAAGAAATACTTCGATTCCCATGCGCACGACGCAATTATTGTTATACATGTACTTTATTTGTTATTGGACTTTATTCATCGATATAATTTGTCACAGTTCATATTATTTTATGCCTATTCCTCAACATGTCAAATTCCTAAGTGGAAATCACACGATTTGTGATTCCATAATATAAGAAAGTCTGACATAGTACAGATTTTAATCATATACATATATACACACATAGCAAGTGTTAATATGTAATCAAAACTTAAACGAAACCAAATGTGCATTCACGAGTTATGTACAAACATTTAAAATATACAGTATTTTGAAGCATCTATAAGATAATTCAGTTTTCAAAATTGTGCTGGTCCGTTCACATACTGCATTCATAACACTTATAAAGCACACATTCTGTCCCATCATCGTAATGAAAATCATAAAATCATACTTAATATGTATCGGTTAACATTATACGTATACACATGTAAACATATATTCAGCTTTAACTATAAATAACATCCGCTGACTGAACAATAACTAACCCCCTACCCCCCCCCCCTCGCGCCCTCACATCTAATAAGACGCGTGGTTTTGCGGCGTCCCGAGCGTGGCGTTCCATATCTTGGATTGGTCCGCTTCCCCGCGCGTCCAGTTGTTCGAATACTTCTTGATGGCGTCGTTTCGCGGTTCACCGAGCATGGCCTGTCCGAGGTCGGTACTCAACTCCGCCAGCTTTCTAGCATCGTTGAAATGGGTCACCGCCTGCGCCATGGCAGCGGCCCGCGGCTTTGGGTCCGAGCTCTTGAATATACCCGAGCCAACAAATACACCGTCCACTCCAAGCTGCATCATCATAGACACGTCCGCCGGGGTAGCTGAGAGTTAAAACCACACATATTATTGCTAAACATTTATGTGCCGGAAAAATGTTTGAGTATTTAAAGCAAAATCTCAAGTATGGAAAACATGGACAACTTCCTGGGTCGCATGAAATTGGATCTAAAGAATCAACATAATACTTTTGCGAGCTTACGACCAGCTTTCGAATGTAGGAAAGTAAGAAAAAGATTAACAATAGTAGAATTACAAACCTATTCCACCCGCAGCGAAGTTCACCACCGGAAGACGACCGAGCTCCGCAGTTTTCTGCAGTAGATCGATGGGCACACGGAGCTCCTTGGCGTAGCTGTAGAGTTCGTCTGCGTCCAGCGACTGAGCCATCTTGATCTGCTTATTGATCATGCGCTGGTGGCGCACCGCCTCCGCCACGTCACCTGCCGGCACATACACGGACAGTTTAAAAATATCCCCAAAAGAACACGCCTAACGCATTAACAAATTTCAGATAGTTAAATACAAACGCCTACATAGCAACATAAAGGCGTGTTTTATTACGCCTTGCAGATAAAAAACCTACTGGCATGGCGTTCGTAAATTTAGGCCTGCGGCCGACTATTATATTTATCTTTATCTTAGTTCAAATATACGGATTTTAGCTTATCTTCATCGAATCCCAGACATATTCGATACCGATTTCTTGTAGAACCATGCCATTACGGAAAGATAATTCGGACTCATAATACTAGGAATAAAACCCCAGCTTGTAGGGCGTACACTTATCAGATCACCAAAATGTTAATATACGAAAAATACTGGCGATTGCTTTTGTGAGACATTCATTTAATTTACGAACCAGTCCCCGCGAGTCCTTTTGTTCTTATCATAGCTGCTCCCTCGGCGATTCTGCGCAGTGCCTCACCCAGGTCACGTGCACCGCACACAAACGGAACTGTAAAGGCTTGCTTGTTGATGTGGTTTGTTTCGTCTGCAGGAGTCAGCACTATAAAAACCAATAAAACGAGGTTTAGTTAGGTATAAATAACGTTCGTCATGTTTGTTTCTATTCAGGTTTCTTTTTCTTGTATTATGTTTTAAAACACCATATTTTAAGTTAAATGAAAACCTATTTCAAGAATACAAATAATGCTCCGATTAAAAGCAGATGTTAACACTACGTCACGACGACATCTTACCCTCGGACTCGTCGACCATGTCCACCCCCAGTGACTCGAGTATCTGCGCTTCAGCAAAGTGCCCCACACGTGCTTTCGCCATCACCGGTATCGTCACCGCCGCCATTATCTCCTTGATCATCTGCATACAGGTGTACAAAGTGCGAGACATTTCAATCTTTACGAGAATGAAGGGGCTATTTCCCTTCTTAGCCGCCTTAATCGTGTTGCGCCCCCTCGAAATAATTTGGCATGTCACGTTTTCCCATAAAAATGATAAAGCTTAGGGAAGGGTCTGCCGGGGGTAGAGGGGTACAAGGGTTAAGTGCTCCCTAGATGACTTCAATTCATTTATAACGCCTTGTAATTTCAATATCAATAGAAAAGTAAATATTAATACGTATGTGCTGTGTATAATGGAGGACGAGCGAGAGGAGGCGTATTTCAAGCTGACCCAGTACCGCGGACAAGTTTAGTGCCCCTTATATTATAATAATCGCTACTAAAGTAATAGTGTAACTTCTTTTAAATCTAGCTAGCAACAACTTTTCATCATAAAACCACATCTCTATTTAGCTAAAAATATGCATTAATATAAAAAAGTGTTTAAATATTTTGTCTTTTTCTGCTAAAACCAATCACCTAATGCTTCCCGAGACATATTTATATAAATCCTTCGCATTTATCAGCCTGAGGCGATCGAACAACAAGTTGAATGTTTGAATGAAATAAGGAAGATCGTCCTTTGCCTGCTCGTATGCCAGTTCACTTGAACGGACCACACCCGCAGGCGGACGTATTCCCCCCGCCCCTTCCTCGGAAAGGGCCCTCGGGATCCGTACCGGTTACCACGGCAATTTGAAATATATATATATATATATAATTAATTCTGTTCAGATCTATTCAATGTGCATTAAATATTCGTCAGCAAAAATGCGGTCCTAATTAAGACAACAATTCAACCACCTACCCGGTAAGTACTAAATGTTCAGTAATACATGTTTCGATATCATTCCTAAACAAGTGTACCTGATATATAGGTGTTTGTCTTACCTTGGGATCCGACATGCGGGCCACACCTCCGTCCCGGCGGATATCTGCTGGAACCCTCTCGAGCGCCATCACTGCGCATGCCTGAAAAATAAAGAATATCATATAAATGTCTCATCATCGCAGATATGAGCGTCGTGAGGATCATATTTGGCACATTTCTTTGATATTCATTGTGTGTAAATAGTGTGAAATGTTGCGACAAGAGAGAAAATAAGTGATTATCACATACCGCAAATAATGTAAAAGAATCGTTTGTGTTTTTAGATATAAGTTTAGATCTCAATGTTCAAAGGTCAACTATACCATAGTATACTATGGTCCTACATTAAGTTTTCGCTTTGTCAGAATACCAACCCCGGCCTCCTCGGCGATTCGAGCCTCCTCTGCGTTGGTGACGTCCATGATGATCCCCCCTTTGGCCATCTGAGCAAGGCCGGCCTTCACCTTAAATGTGCCCGTCTGACCCGCCTTGGGACGATCATTCGCACCAATCAGGTTCGTAACATGGAAACCTGGCATGTCAATATCATGAATTTGGGCTTTCTTCCACTTACTTTGAATTTTGAACTTCCTGCCATTTATTAATTATTCATAGCAGAACAGAAGTTCTTAGAATTCTAAAAATTTAATTTAGTATACAATTCGAACTTTCTTAAGGAAAACAAATAAGAATGTATATGCATAATTGATCAATTAAAGAATTATACAATACAATAGTAAGAAAACATAAATCTTTATGTAAAAATGAGAGCTATGGTTACGTTATGATGAGCGCTATATTGATGCATTGATGAACGCTATGATAATGTAATGAAAAGTGGTATTGTTACGTAAGAAAAAACGCAATAGAAACATAATGATGAACGCCATAATAATGCACCGATAAACGCTATACTTATAATTATAATGATGAACACTATAGTTATAAAATGATAAACGCTATGGTAAAGTAACGATGCTCGCTATGATTGCGTTATAATGAACGCTTTAATTATGTAATGATGAACGCTTTACTTATGTAATGATGAACGCTTTAATTATGTAATAATAAACGCTATGATTATAAAATGGTGAATGGTATGGTAATTTTACGATGAACGTTATATTAATGTAATGATGAACGCATTAGAACATCTTTGGTGTTATTATATATGATAAACGTACAATGGAAAAACACATGTTCAATTATGCGAAAGCTGCTGTATTGATTATTACCAAATGTATAATAAAAATCTACGAAAGGTTAACAATTGCATAGTGTTGATTTAAAAGTAAAAATAACTTTTAATAAAAAAAATTATGCAATTATTCACAGAATTAATAAAAAATAATAAAGGAGCAGAATAATAAATCTTACCATTGGTAATTTTCTCCGTCATGTTCGGTATTCAGCCTTCTTAACTATAAAAATCGGCTGTTAGTGGAAGACGTCTACAACCTCTATCTCAATGTCGAATGATGCAAACGCCGAGCAAGTATTTGCGCATGTAAAGTTTACATAAACATCATAGTGTAAACAATAGATAACGGCTTATTGTCTCAATAACAGTTTGTACTGTACAGTATCCACTTGACAAAGAAGCTTATATAAACTTGCTGGATAAAACCGGTTTTAAGGTCGGTTTGAGAATTATGACATAGGGTGTTCCTGTGATTGCAATAGGGACATATCGTGTAGAAGACAAACCGTAAGTAGAGCTTAACATTTTAATATGTTATTTCTTTACGTAAGTTAAAACATTCACGATATAAGTATTCGTTAACTAAATATTTGTGTATGCCGTATACTTAACGACTACATCCTAACTTTTATAATAAACCAATGTCTAGATAATTATAATTTTCATGAATGTACGTGCATTTTTCTCAAATATATAAACACATGTATTTGGATAATATTGTCATAAGAAAAGCAAACTATGCAAAACAAAATCGATAATGTTCGCGAACTTCCATTTGCACGTGCAGCACAATGAAACCACACCCGCATGAGGTTAAACGAGCGTAAGTGGATCACTTATTTAATTGAAATTGTAATCGATGTTCTCAAACAACAATGAGCGAAATGTCAAGTTGATATTTTGAACCGTGTTTGAGAAATAAGACATATATAACAAGGTGTTATGTTAATTTTGTGTACACTTGATAAAGTTTCATTTTAAATTTAGACTGCGAAGTCTCACAATTAATGACCGCGGTCATTGCCCGATCAATGAGCCTACAGCGATTAAGGTTCATGTAGAGGCTTCAGTTAGAAAAATGTGGGACCCCTAGCATTGAACTCAAATTTGACTAAATGAAGAGCGCCACATTGAAAATGTTTACATATTTGCTTAAAAGGATGGTTTTCCTACAAACTGCTACCAATTTTGTGCAGCAAAGTCCCATACCATCGACAAAATCAATCAAAATACAAAGCGATTTTAACACAAAAATAGACATTATTTTCAAAAATCTGAATGATTTTTATTCAACTTATTTCGGCGGAAAATTATATAACTAGTTAATAATATCGACATTGATGAGGGCAAGTTACGCTTAAATATTAAAAAAAAATACATATCTAGAAATATCAAAACTCGAACACATGTCATTTCATGACGATGGGGGCAGATATTTTTAAATTAATAAAATTGAAAGAAACATGCTAAAAACTAACTCATCGCCTAATTGACATTCCAAACGGTTGACGATGACAAATGCATTGGATTGTAATATTTCCGTTGATGTGTGCACACTGCATGATCAGACCTCATAAACACACCAAAAAATAACTTTGTAAAAAGCATTTCACCAATGTTTACAATTGTTGTCGAATCACATGTACTTGTATTATTGCGCACAAAATAGTAGGCTTACAGTCTGACAGAAAGATCGATACGAAACTCCGTTCAATTCATCACGGTATACTATTTTATTGATAATATATAATAATAATTCGCTTCAACATAAATACATCCTTATTTATCATAGTGATTTATGTATACAAGAATCATACCACAATACTGGAAAATATATCAAGCTCCATATTGATACTTTCTAAATTATCAGCTTTGCATTTGTTTCGGCGGATCCTCTTATTTACAACAAGTACACGAACATAACACTTATAACAAACGTGTGCGTCCTGTAGAACGTAACTAGTACATACAAATTATAACCTTAACAATAGTATTTACATAATTGGAACACATAATACAATATACATGCAAACATATTGGGAAATACTATTGGCACAAAAAGTATTTTTTCTTTACGCTTCAGATGCCACCAGGAGACCTCAAGTCTGGTGTTGCCATCGTCACAGTGGGGTTGCTCGAGATCCAAGGCGCATTCCTAGAGCACAGGGTGGCTCTGCAAAAAGCGGCCCGGTTACTCAGCAAACCCATTGACCTGCACCTTGTGGAGGTCAGAACGGCCGAGCAGCTGCGCCCAGAGATGGACGCTCTCATTATCCCGGGCGGGGAGAGCACAACGATCAGCATCTACTTGAAACGGAACAGCATGGAGGAGCCCTTACGTCACTGGGTTCAGAATCCCGATCACGTGACCTGGGGAACATGCGCGGGCATGATTCTGCTGTCAAAGCTAACGGAGAACCAGAAACAAGGCGGTCAGTCATCGGTGAGTCGAATAGTACGATATTTATCTAGTAAATTAAAATACCTTATGGGAGAACACATACAAACAAGGGACAAAATTGTCACAAAACCAGGTTTTCATTGTGAAAAAAATCTGATAAAGGGAGACAACTCAAACTGAACTTTTGAAATGAACAAACAAAATTAACCCCCTTTGTAAGTTTTTTTTTTTTTAAAAATCTATTTTTAGTCGCGGCGACCTTGACATTGGAGATATTGACGTGATTCTTTCGTGTGACACACCGTCCCATGATGGTGAACAAATGTGCCAAATGATTTTAAAATCTCATAATGAATGATATAGTTATAGCCCAGACAAGCTCATTTATGGCTATTTTTTACCTTTGAACTCAAAGTGTGACCTTGACCTTGGAGATATTGACGTAATTTTTTCGCGCGACACACCGTCTAATGATGGTTAACAAATGTGCCAAATGATTTTAAAATCTCACAATGAACGACAAAGTTATGGCCCGGACAAGCTTGTTCCGCCAGCCCGCAAGCCAGCCAGCCAGCCCGCCAGCCAGCCTGCCAGCCAGCCAGCCCGCCCGCATTCGCCAATCTAATAACCAGTTTTTTCCTTCGGAAAACCTGGTTAAAAACTAATACAAGACCCTTAATATATCCAAAAATTACAATTCATTCATCTAATTATGGTCATTGTCAATTCATCGCTGTCAAAACTTGCTTTGTTTCGTATTATTCAATTCAAGCCTAAAGGAACTGTTTTTTTAAATAGAAATTGTGTCATGCATTTTAGCTCGCTGTTATGGACATTGACGTTTCCCGGAATTACTTCGGTAGACAAGTGCAAAGTTTCGAAGCCGATGTACGAATGAGCGACAGTTCACTCAATAAAGCGTTTAAAAAGGACACATTTCAGGACACATTCCCCGGTGTTTTCATCAGAGCACCGGCAATATTGAAACTTCTCAGTGACGATGTGAAAGTCCTCGCAACCGTAAGTGACCCTAATACCGGGGCGAAAGTGATCGTTGCTGCGCAGCAAGACAACATGATCTCCACAGCGTTCCATCCCGAGCTAACCGAGGACTGTGCATGGCATGTGTATTTCCTGGAACAGATTGTCAACAAGAAAGCAACGTGAACATTCTGATATGTTTGTCAGTGCTCATTCGTGTTATGTTTAAGATTTAACATTATTTATATGCATTTTACCTTTTTTACACGAACATGCATTTATAATAAAACCGGGCATAATGCATGTGCGTTAAGTGTCATCCCAGATTAGCCTGTGAAGTCCGCACAGGCTAATCAGGGACGACACTTTCCGCTTTTATGGTATTTTTTGTTTCGAGGAAGCCCCTCCTTACCGAAAATCAAGTTTAGGCGGAAAGTGTCGTCCCTTATTAGCCTGTGCGGACTGCACAGGCTAATCTGGGATGACTCTTTACGCACATGCATTATGCGTAGTTTTCTCAGAACGCGACTGAAATAATGTTCAGACACACGGTAATATTTATTATTGTCATATCTATATCTTATGACCAACGCGGAGCCAACGTATAGGGAAGTTGCGACTTCACAATAGCCATTACAATGTTTCATGCTGTACTAACTAAACAATTTCTACTATACAATTAAACAATATAATGTTTTCAGCGATAAATAATTATGAAATTAAAATACCTTTAAAGTTTTAGACCGTTTAAGCATTTTTGCTAACACGTGAATATATGTACCGTGAACAGCTATGCATACTAACGGAACAACGTATGAGAGTTTTCGTTACTGTCATGTCATCATTCGGGAGGCCCCATGTTGTCAATATTCGCAATATTTTCGTAATGCATTCTGTGAAAGTCGGGGTAGTCGGTAAAGTCGCTGACGGGTTGCATTTTGGTCAGAATAGCCTTGATGTTAGTTGGGATATTTTCCGCGTTGACGACATCTGGACGTATGTGTAGGTAAACCACTTCTAGACAACGACGGTAAAGTGAGTACACTGAATTAAAAAAAAATGAAATAAGCAATAGGTTGTTATTCAATTATTTTTCCACCGAATGTTTCGTTGTGTATCGGTAAATAAACATGTAATTGGAGGTGTGATATGCAGAGATCACACCACGGGGGAGTGGGAGGGGGGGGGGGGGGGGGGGGCGTTAGCCGGGTTTGTTAAATAGGCGCGCATCATTACGATAAGACCGATACACAGCGGAAAAACACAACACATAGGGTAACTCGCCCTTGAGTCGATTTTGCCCTTGAGTCGGATATTTTTATTTTTGTAGTTTTCAAAGATCAGTTTTGTTTAGCATGATTTGTGACGCTATAACGAACAGTTTACCCTTCATACTCAAAATAAATACAATTTTGAAATGAAATGTTATCAAATATGATCTCACGATACATTTGGATTCGTTTAAGTTTTAATTACTTCTGGGGACGGAAAATTCAGAATTTTCCATTATCGATTATCTTTATACCATCGGCATTTTGGTCAGATACGTTTGACAGCATTCACAAATGACTTTATATTGAAAACATAACCTAATTCTATAATAATGAAAGGTAATTTTCAGTGGTTTGCTTTATTGTATAGGTATTACAGTAAACAATTAATTAAAACTCAATTAGCCCTTGAGGCGAACGCAATTCTCCCTTATGGCGAACATGAGTTTATTTAATGGCAGAGGCATACGAGTGAGAATTAATCACATATTTATTCCAATTAGCATGACTCAATCTATAAAGAATCCCATAGCTCACAAACAACAAGAATCACACGATGTTTTATCTTTTTAAGTCTGTACTTTTCTTTGTCACTCCCAGTGCAACAAATGGTTCCGCTGTTGTAAAAGTCGGATAGACACTACAAGAGACCATGTCATTTTTCATCTTTTTATAACTTACTTTCGTCAACATGTTGACATAGGAATAAAGTTATAAAATCAACACATGGCTGTTACTGTGCAATTTGCATTTTTATAAATATAGGGAATGGATTACCAAACAAAGTGCTAAACAAATCTGTGTCCGTGTTAAGGGCGAATGTGTCCGACTCATGGGCGAATTCAGTGGGTATTGTTATTCAACTATTTTTCAATGAACATTAGCTGGGAATCAAATAATTATTTGTTATATAGATTCATATGATATGATAGCTTAAGCCTGCACAAGCTGAGTCCCGGCTTTGATCACAAAGCTTTTTATTATAGACTTATACCGCTAACCCGTCCGACTCAAGGGCGAGTTACCCTATTTAATTCGTAGAAAATTGATACTTTTGCAAAGTAAAAGTAAATTATACTTCAATATGTTGTGGACAAATTTCGGACGGCTTCAAGCAGTGACCTATATAGGTCCCTGCTTTAAGTTGGCATTGTTTACGAGTTGTTGTTTTACATCAAACGAACCTTTTGATCACAAGTCTATATGAAGATCAACATGCAGTTTCATCATGGACTTGCGAGTACAAATGAATATGATTGCATCCACATTGAATATTAGAATACGGTACATTTAGCCATATTAATTTCATTTAAGGACAAGACGGGCGCTGTACACAGAATTCTCATAGAGGAAAAAGAAATGAAGGCGTAGCGTACAGGTTCACATAATGTTATAATAGTCAGAGACATTTAAAACATTCACTGCATTAACATAATTGCCTCCTAAATTGTAGGCCTACATGCCTGCTGAATCATCTTAGCAATGATATATACCGGCACATCAAATCATAAAGACACAGCTCGGAAAACAAACTAAACACATTTGACAAGGTTTTGTTTCGAACATTCTACGTTTACTTTGTTTAAGCCCCCATTTACGTTTTATGAAAAGGCAAATAAAATTATATAAAGATGTATAGCGCACATACTGTTTTGCTCAGTTCTTTTACTCAATTCTTAAAAAAAATCAACAGCTCCGGTTATGACTAAGGAAACTTAATCAAACTACCAAAAGACAAAAGTGAAAATGCTTGTTGATATGTTCGCAAAGTTTAACGAGTTTTTTTTAACTGAACCGCAGAATTTTATAAGTATGCTTTTTAAACACAAACATGCAATTTTTGTTGTATATAATGTATCTTGAATTTTCTTTCGCACCTTTAAATTTAAGCAACCCTTTTGAAAAAAACTGTTGTAATAATGTATTGCTCGTCCGAGCTTACAACTATGGGGAATCCCCAAATTCCGCGTTCGTGAACTCCCCCACCCCCTCTGACTAGTAGGCAACATTGCGCTTCCTTGTATTATGCAATATTGCGAGGACAACGAACTCAGTCAGTAACATTCGCGCCCAAACGTCTCAATAAATTATTGTTTAGGCTACTTGCCAGGTATGTGTATGGACACGAGTTCTCTGTTGTCCTCACTAAAAACCTGGTTATCCCTTTGTTCTTGCGGAAAGAACGCCATTTCTCCGTTGAACAACAATGGGTAACTGGTCACAGCGTCGTAAGCTATCCACGGGTGCGTGACATATGTGTTTATTAGGAGGCCCCGACCTGGTGGAATGTCGCCGTACCGGACTCGTTTACCTTTATAGTCCAGCCACAGCAGGCAAACATTACGATTAGTCGTGTTCACAAAGCTGACAAACGCCCTTATGTCATTATTAAGCGATTTAAGTGGCTGTGTGAATCTATTTTGAGCCATTATCAAGTATGATATTGTTCGTCAGCTATGTGATCTAAAATGTAAACAATGAACATGTATTACATTATCACCGGTTAGAGGTTACATTCAACTTATATCCCTCCCCCCCCCCCCCCACACACAAAATAAGATAATGTGGTAGTTTTATTAGTCGAAAGAAATGAACCTAGAACATTACTAAACACATTAAAAATAACTGATATAATACTTAAGTTTACTTACAGTACATTTTTTATATACAAGTACACTTCTTAACGCTTAATATCAATTATACCGGTCGCGGGTGTTTCAAATGTGAAATATCCGAGACATTGTACAAAAACTTGACTAAATTAAGTCTCGTTTGAATACAGTACATCCGCTCATTTGGAAAGCATGCTCATTATGTTCGTTAAAAGGTACACGTCTGCAACATTTATACCATCGCGTAAGTTGATTCCTATTCGAGTAATTATGTATATATTAGTGTATATCATATTTGTTATTTAGCCGTGTCGATCGGATGCTTCAGCACGTGGTATCGGTTTGGCTTAATCGTTTTTGCACGTGGGTTACTCAATCAATAAAAAAACAAAATTAGTAAAAACAGCAATATGGCTCATATGAATATTATGGAGCGCAACCGCGCATGTTGGCATTTTGCAGACAACCGACACCACGTGCTTAAGCTTCCTATCGTCACGGATGAATGATTTTATAGTTGACTTAATGTTGTCGAATGATGAAATGTGCAATTTGCGTTGCGTTATGTAGAACTCGCAAATTGTAACTTACCAAGAGTCTACACGTTGCTGCTTCACTATTAATCTACACATTGTATGTAGATATCTAGACAAAAAACAATCGGAGCCCAGATATATTGTAGGTTATAACATTTTATACGCTTCATTCATTTTTATTTTGTTCTTTACGTTTAGATTTTGTTAATATCTGTATTGACGAATAACCACTAAATTATTGGTAATAATGACCGTATTATACAAATACAGTCAAACCTGAATTCAGCGGTCAGTCAAGGGAAATGGCCAAAGTGACCGTTGTTCACAGGTGACCGTCGAATTCGGATCACAATTTTTAGATGGTTTGTCAGTTGGTAGTAGTGCTTCCTCGTTACCCCACCCAGTCGTTTGCATACAGTGTTAAACAGATGCTCATTGCCGTTAACTAAGCATAATAACAGAATTTACTTACATTGAATAATACATAATATTATCTTATAGATCGATTTAATTTCATAATGTTATTAAACTAAAGCAATTAATTTATCAACGCTAGTATAATTGTTTACTCATGCATCTTGATTATTCAGTAAATAAAACTTGTGACGTGCCGTTGACGTCACGTCCGTACAAGTCTAAAAAGCGGATTCGCTTTCATAAACCGATAGTACGGTGATATTGTACTGTTCTAATTCAAAGAAAAGACTCAAAAAGTTTGTTAAAATTTATTCGTACGCAAACATCTCACAAAAAGCATTTTAATTCAACAACCTCATACAAAATACAACGCTTCCAAGTCACATTTGCATTCGATTCATACTTCTCCATAATTTCTCGCTTACGCTTAAGCACACTCTATACTTGCGTACGTCCAACACAGAGCTCACTTGCTATTACACGCGAACTTTTTCCAGATTCATATAGTTTCAAACACTTGACTCGCTTCTCTAATGTGAGGAACTTAAGTTTACCACTTATTGTTATTCCGTGATTTATTATTCCGATTGCTTTTAAAAGTGTTGTGAACGCTAGAAAGCTCTTTTAAAGAATGATCCTAAAATGTTATTTTACAATCGATACTCAATGTACTAATTAGCGGTCATTTAATTAGCGATTATTACTTCAAACGTGTCAAAAACTCTGACATATTTTCTGTTGAAGAAACCCCCACAATTATCACCGGAAAACAAACCTTCTCAACACCTTATTATTTGTTTACTCGCAGCGGGCCTCTTTTATAATATCAAAGGCAATTACCGCTATCAAACGCTTTAACCGCAAAATAGACGGACAAATGATGTGCAGTGTTATTAATTTTCGCGACTCGAGACGACAGACGCGTGACCGTTGATTTCAGTTCAAACATGAATTTCGGAGTTGAATATAGTGGCCGTTGGCCGTTATGGACAGGTGGCCGTTAAATTCAGGTGTAATATAGAGTGTTTTTCGTCGGGGGGATTCCAGACTGACCGTTGTCTGCAGGTGACCGGTAAATTCAGGTGGCCGTTAGGTCAGTTTCGACTGTACTTTGGTAGAACAGTGTATGAGACTAATAAAATAAAAGCCACGGGAACATATGCAGTTAAATGTATGCATTTGAAAGGAAACTTGAAGGCAATGAAAACTAGCAACACCATGTTAAACAAATGATAATGTTGTGTAAACCACGAATCGAATAACAAAACTTGGCACGCGTGAATATGACTGCAGGGCAAAAGAACAGCATACATCAAATATGATATAAACATAATAAATTGTCGAACAAACTTAAGAACATTCGTCTAAACTTAATCGTTATGTTTTTCAACATCAGTTGTCATGATGATACACATTGCCAACTGCTGGTCTCGCGAGCTACTTGGTTATAATCTTGTCATGCATAGCATACATGCATCAACGCATCTAAAAAACGAAGGAAAATTTACATTGTATAAGTGGTGATTCAGACGAACGCTACTTAAAAAGATGACGCTGTTTATTTAAAACGTGAGTTTACGTCAGTGATTGATTTCACCAGTTACGACTCGCATACACAATAACATGTTTATGTAAACACGCGTGCAAGCAACACGGATAGTTCGTAATAAATGTTCTTTTCTGTATACTATACTTCAAGTAATAATTAATATCGAGTTTAAAAAACAATAGACTGTGGACATAAACTGACAAAATTAATGGCGAATATCGTTTGCCTCGTTGCGCTGTTCTTCGTACACTGCATCTACGCACATGGTCCGTCGAACTCGGAGGGAATCAGCGAGTCTAGCACAACCCTGTTTTCGTACACGTGTAACGGCGACAATGGAGTCCCGTGTAGCGGGCACGGGAGTTGCTACTCCGGAGTTTGCTCTTGTAATATTGGCTTTACGGGCATCACGTGTGAATTACAGATCGGAGGGGCCCTCAACGTCAACAATACAGTGATAAGGGACCGTTCGTTACTGGACCTTCTTCAGTCAGGTTTCAATTTACTTTCAACGCTAGACACGGAAATGGCGTCGTTTAGGAGTGGAAATAACACCGTGGAAGTTGCCAACTTTCCTGTTATGGAGCGAGAAACCGTTGTACCACTGAGCGCGTGTAGCGCCACTGAGAGAGATCCCTGTAATGGCAACGGACGTTGTCGATCTGGCGCGTGCGATTGTATGCCTGGATACTCCGGATTTCGTTGTGAACTTTCATCATCGGTTGGTTTCTGCAACACGTACAGAGCGTGCGCAGAATGCACCGCGTTCTTAGAGGTTTGTCCAGACAGCTGCGCTTACATGGCACAGTTCAATCTTGTGTATGGCTTCCCCACCACCGTGTCGTCCGGGTTTCGGTATTGCCGCTCTCGAAGTGCCGTGCGCCGCTGCTCTATCTATTACATGCAGGAGAGCGAAACCCCACAGGGATGGAAGACCATTATTGTGAAACCTTGTCCAAGTGAAATGGACCCTTTGTCATCAGTTCCACCATTTATATCAACAACGTCATCCGACGCTCCTGTTTTTGATGACAAAACATCCGCTACCACAGGAACCACCCAATCATCGACTTCTCAAGGTGTGAGCACTTCCACTACCGGATTTACACGATCATCGACGTCCCAATCTTTGAGTACGTCCACTATCGGAACTACACGATCATCGACTTCTCAAGCTTTGACAACTTCCACCACCGGAACTACCCGATCACCGACTACTCAAGGTGTGAGCACTTCCACTACAACCCCGACCATCAAGGCTATTCTGGACACTCCGACGTCACTTCCTACAGACACTCAACACGACGGACACAAAGTCGGTCCCTCTGATAGAGCAACAGCTGCTCCGAAAGGTGCCGGTTCCGCCTCCCATGCCAACCTGGTGCTGTTCCTTGGTAGTATCGTGGTACTTTTGAACATCTGACAGCATGACGTTTAGTTTGGGAAGTGTATTGATCATGCTTATCTGGGATTTCCTGCATTTACTTACAATGAAAGAAAAACGGACTAATATTTTGTATTATATACGTGTATGTTCACTAAACTTATGCATACGCCGTAACTAAGTTTATAATGTAGCTAGTATGACCCTGTGCATTTTGTTTGTAAAACGCTTTAAGCGGATTTTCTGAAGTAAAGAATGGTACAATATGTGCACTTAAATGGTCTCAAATTGAACGTGCAAATAGTAATAGTTAAATGCCAAATAATATTTTATAGATACATGTTAGATGTTAATTAAAAATATAACTGAAGACGAAAATCGTTTATTTCACGCAAACGCATAATTTAACAAAACAGAAAATATACATATAGTTGAATATTTTCAGCTACGTGTATCTAATATCCGCCATCAATTAACGTCTTTAACATATACATGTGTATCATTTGAAATTTACTACTTGAATGACAGATGCGAAAGGCAAAGTTGACATTTGATTGTCAAATTATCGACGCATTTTCCAGTTTATGGCTTATCAATTATTATTTGGAAAGAAATTTCATGTATACTTTTCATAGTTTTTATTTAAAAAATACTATAAGAACGAAAATACATTCTCTTCAAATTTAAACACCTTGATTTTAGCAGATTTTTTGAGGGTATTTTTAAAATGTGTAATATAGAAAATATCACGAGTCAAATGTAAATCCGATTTTGTGTATCATTTAAATAAAGCTATGAATTATAACCATCCCCATTTAAATGCAATAATGACCCTGGGAAACAAAAAAAGTGCCGTCCAGCGTACTAAACTGCTTTAAACCGATGTCTTATTATTAACCCATTCATGCCTAGCGTCTAGAAACAAGGCTTTGGCAAGCAGCGTAGACCCAGATGAGACGCCGCATGATGCGGCGTCTCATCAGGGTCTGCGCTGTTTGCTTAACGGAATTTCTGAAAGAAATATTCTAAATATAGAAATAAATATACTGGACATCCCTAATTATTTAAATAAATTGATCCAATTTAGAAGGATGTGAGAGTCCACTAGGCATAAATGGGTTAAAGAATGTGTGACGTTTTAATATAAGAAAGATATGAATAACAAGTATCTGAACGATGATTACTAGTATTTTAGCATTAAAATATTGTTGGACTTGAATGACACTTTTCCTTTAGGTTATCTATTTCACGGTACATTACTTATAACGCACGAACATTTGAAATGTGAGATCACTTATACCTTAGGGTTAGGGCATCTAAATACAATTGGGATAGACATAAAATCAATCCGTTTCGATTATTGTCTTCGAATTCCTGAATACCTCATAAGCATACTTTTATTCGTGAACAAGTCTAGCATTATTTCAATATATAGTGTTCTACCGGGGTATGTGGCTGTGATATCTGTACAATACTATGTGTTATTTATAAACATTTGAATGACATAATATCAATGCAAAATACTGTTAAAAAAATTATTTTGTCGAACAATTAAATCATTTAAATAAAAATATCTTTCAACTTAAATATAAAAAGCGATCATATACGCAAGTTCGGTGGTTTGTTTGGTGATTGTATCTGTGTGCGAATATATATCTATATGATTATTTTGTTTCACAAAAAATAGCCGCGTTTTAATACACGGTTATTTATATAAATATATAAATAAATTTAATAAAACAATATTATAACAGTTAAAAAGACATATACATATAATTATATTCTCATATGTAGAGCATTAATTTATAAACATAACTAACTTGATACATTTGTACAGGCAAAATATAGAAACTTTATTCAAGCACAACATTATTGTTCAAGGTCCATATTTATCTTTCAATATCATCAAGGGCGACTATTTCTTAGGCGTCCTGGGTTTCTGCTCAATTGCTTTACGGGAACCTATCTCGAGGCGACTCATTTCCGCTTCCGGTGCGACGCCTCTAGTCGTTTCATTGCGTTGCTGAAATAGAATTTACTTTTCTATACATGTTGGCATGTGTAGGCATGATTGCGTGTCAGATATAAAATCACCATAATAATCTGTTAAATAACGAGTGAAATCCGAAAATTATGATTTTATCATTATGGTTTCTCCTTCACCCGTTTCTTAACATATGATGTTATATCTAAGTTTTTATATGATTATATCTGACACACATATTTAATTCCTTGGTTAAATGCAGTCTTATGAGTCAGCCAACGAAGAGAACGGAAATGGACAGCAGTAAAAACATGCAAATCAACAGCAATCAATTACTCTTTGATTATCAACAGCAATCAATTACGCTTTGACTATTACTTGATTTAATTTATTTTTAATGTTCTGAATGAACTGAAACATGAATACAGTTTTCATTTCGGTCGTGATAATAACTAATGGTTATAATGTCCGTATTTCGAACTTGTCGCCATTATTTCAGATCCAAAATTATATGTATTTCATCGATGCACCGCGTTTGTCGCGAAATAAATTAACCAATGTTGTTGCTATTTCTGAAGAATTACAGCATGCTCATTTTCCAATCTTTCATATATACATTTATAATTAATAAGTAGTCCAAACCATATGACATAAAGGCTCTATTCTTGTTACCACAACTGCCATAACTATTTGCCCACTCGCGTGCACCAGAAAACATAATTAACTATAGGCTCAGTCACGTGCAACAGAAAATGGCAATGCCTTAATTCACTTCCACATGCACTATTGATTAATTATGCCAGTTCATCCATGTGAATTTATAAGCGGTATTAAGTTACTTATTCGGTCAACTAGTATCTTATGTTTTAAATGAATTCCTTTTTGCAACGAATATGACCGCATTTCACGGAAAACAGTAAAAATGTACAACATCCGGACCAATGATTCCGATAGTTTGGGATGGGATGGAAATTCGCCTCAACGGATAAGATAAGTGTTAAAGTATCTTGCAATCGTGATCAATTTGACTTCATATAATTAGTAATTTTCCAACTAAGAAGACAATAACCAGAAAAGATTTAAACATGTGATTGAGTCAAAAAAAACAAATTAAAATCCCCTTAAATTCCTTTAAGCAAACAGCGCAGACCCTGATGAGACGCCGCATCACGTGGCGTCTCAGCTGGGTCTACGCTGTTTGCCAAAGCCGTTTTTAAATGGGTTAAAATCCCCATGTATCCAAGTCCCACTATGTACGGCCTACCCGCTCCTGATATCTTCGCTCGTAGTACGCCATGTCGTCCTCGCCTGTTCGTCGCATGGAGGACACGCGCTCAGCCTGGTCGTCGAATATCTCGTCATCCGGGCCCGTCAGACCTGTAGTCACGTGATAGTAAATACCACAAACAACGAGGGGTTTTCTTTACCTTAGTAAGACCTATTTATGCGCAAATAGTGATTTCAATTCACCCGACCGATCCCGACACTCAAACTTAATAGTTCGAAAAATTACTTATCTTGCATTAAACCATGTTAAAGAGAGATTTTGGAGATATCTGTCCTATTTTTTTTTATCCGTGTTAAACTTGGAAATAACTCGTATATTGCTATAAAAAGATAATAACAATATTTGGTCAACTTATAAACATTTGATTTTTTTAAAGATGTTATTGGAAAAAAAATGTTGGGGCTATAAGTGCACTACAATTCATTTTTGTAGCGAGATCATAGCATACTTGTATGCATTTCTACTTTTTGTGAAAAAGTTAACATTTCATTTTAAAGAGAATAATTATGTAATACCAGTTATTGAAACTAATTCAAATACATGACGTCTTAAAACTATACAATTTATACGACAATTTTTGCGACGAATAGAACAGTGCAGTATTTGCGGTTTTGAAATGTTAACGTTTCTTTTAATTGATTGCTTTCAACCCATCATTTAATTTGTCAACGCGATTTAATTGCTTAGTGAACATTTATTAATGAATCAAAAACCTGCCAAGCTTAATTTTAATGTACTATTGCTCAATTCTTCCGTTTCAATGAATGAATAAACACCGCAGCATTAATCACATTATGAATTGCCCATATTCACAAGAATATTTAAAACAATGGTATAGTTAATACTTATTTCGGGTTTAAATATAAACAAAATGGTTTGATACCACTTACTAGCATCCTGACTCAGTAAGTACTGTATGTTGCAAAGATTTCAGCCATCAAACATCTACACGTGAGAAATATCTTGCGCATAATAAAAAAAGAACAAAAAAAGTTCGGTTGAACTGCCTACTCTATTAAATGGAGATGTACGGATAAACACACATTGAAGTGTTTTTTTTTTCTCGTGCTGAAAAACTAGAGGTTACACTCTACCTGACGCCTTCTTGCGCATCTGATGTTGTTTAATTGCTTGAACGTTGCTTCTTAAGAAGGGATTATCCGATGATGTCACAGACTGCTCTAGAAAACCCTTATTTGGAGCCCCTAAAATATACCTTCGAAGTAAATGACAAATACTAGAAGTACCGGTATACATGTATCAGTCTTTTTAACACATACTTTTTACACCGACAAGAAAATTAAACGATCACATGAACGGCTATTGATATGAACAAAAAGAAAAATATGTACTGGTAAACATTTGGAGATAACTACAGAAACATTTATATATTAAATTATTAAGAACATCATAACTGTGATAAGACATAATTAAAAAGTGTGTTGTGACACCTTTTCCGCTCGGGTCCAGCCTCATGTATCCATCCGCCATTGAGGAGAACCCCGTGATACCGCCCATGGCCGCGTACGGTGTCGCCTCGCCCAGGGGGTGGCCCCGGGCCTCCCGTTCTGCCCCTGTCTCCACGATCATACGGTGATCGCTGAGTGGCGAGCCGCAACCACAGCTGAACGAACTCTTGAAACCCGTGCATTTCGTGCAACCCGCTGAAGTGAAATACAGACACGGCGTTAAATACAACCCTTATAGGTATAAATAGCATCTAAAGGTACGTCATTTGGGGTATGCCGTTATAATGGAATTGTTTTTTTATTTAGCGATTCCGTAATACATTTTTACTGTCAGCGAAACAGCTATGTAAACCATTTTAATTCGTCTATTTTGTTTAAAATGAATATGACCCTTTCAAACACATATTTCTGCTGACTGACGAAGCTAATTGTCCCAGCGATATAGTGACTGTAAAGTCAAATTCTGTACCTGATACTTAAATTCTATTTTTCACATTCTTACCCTTCGAGCACACAAATTTTCCAAACTCCTTGTGCTCGTCTGCGGTATGTTTACAATGGCAACGAATGGGTTGGGATCCATTCAGTGGCACATAATGGTATGAGGCACATTTACACCCAGAGGAGCGACACGGCAGCTTAATGGGTCGCTCGGTGGGAACCACGTCGAAGTCGGTTTTGTGCTGCTTGTAGCGGTGTTTGCAGAAACACGGGGTCTCCGGTCCCACCAGCTTACAGTCCATCCCGGTGGGCGACGTAAAAGCGGTGTACAGCCGATTCTTCATGCGCTTTGTAGATTTAACATGAAGAAAGAGTAAGTATTTAGGATTATACTGGCTTTTAAACATTATTATCAAAAACAGTTTTACAGCTTCTTGCATAGAGATCATATGGCCATGCCACACATTGTAAGGGTAATTGGCTTGCGGGCTTCAGCTTATATCAATGAATTATTGACTGTAAAAAATAAATTATAAAATATATACTTATCATTCTCAATAAGATCAAGCATGCATAAAATTATCACATGCTTTAAAGGGGATTTTCACAGATTTTGGCATGTTTTGAAGTTTTTTATTAAATGCTTTATATTGATAAATGTAAACATTGGATCTAAAAAGTTCCAGTAAAAAATCAAGAATAAAATTAAAAAAAGGAAAAAAAGTAGCCCGCAGCAGGGCTCGAACCAGTGACCCCCGGAATCATGGAGTAAAAACCAATTAGACCGCTCGGTCATCCTGCCAATTATATATTGTTGACGTATTTTATACTTTATATAAGCAATCTTCGTAGTTTCACAAAATTAAACGACAACAACAGAACTGTCCAAATTATTCAATCGTTTCGCGTTGCAACGCTTTATAATTTTCATTTTTTTAATCGTCAAAAGATGCATATAATGGCTGTATTAGACCATGGTAAATGTTCAGTATTACTGTTTCCTCACAAATACCATAACTAAAACGAAAATTTGCAAATCTTAAACAACTTTTTTCAATTTTGTCAATTTACCAAAACGTGAAAAAATCCCTTTAAGAAAAGAGATCATTGTATTTTTCTTTTGCTCAACGCTTTTAAGTGTCAGTTAGTTACCTTTAACATGAAATTAATGTACTTTGCTTATGTCTGTTAACGCTGATTTCTGTTAACATGTACAAGTTATAATTAAATGAATGCACTTTTTTGTCTACTGATTTTGTTATCATGTGGTTTTAATACCCAATTCATTGTTTACATGAACATACAATACTCTCATGCATACTGTATATCTTAATTACACATTTTTTGCACGCATGTATGACTGTCATATTATATGAATCACAATGAGTTGTACTATGCTTACATGAATAAAATATTTGTTCTGTTGTTGTTCTTTTATATGTACTGTTATACATATTTTTCGATACTAATTTCGTTCGTTTCACTTCATTTACAGCTATTGATAGTATAAAGCACATTTACATAACATTTTTAATTATGCTTATTCACTATCCTGTACCGTTAATGAAGTAAACTAATCTGCATGGATACAGATTCAGTTTAGCAATTTACTTGAAGTGTTTTGCCCTCCGAATAATAAATTAATAAATCAATAGGTTACTCTACCATTGGCAAGACTTTCTTCTTGTACTCCTCAAATTCTTCGGGTGTGAACATTTTACCGCCGTCATCGTCACCGACAATCCTGCATGGAAATCGTTCAATATTATTAAATCAGAATGAACGAAACAGTTGTTCTATTATAACGTGTTTGTCTTGTGAGACAACTTATAAAGTGTTTGGTTTGTGAGACAGTTTATAACGTATTTGGTTTGTGAGACAGCGTTTTACGTTAACGCGTTTGGTTGGGGAGACAGTCTGTATCGTGTTTGAATAGTAGGACAGTTTATAACGTATTTGGTTTGTGAGACAGCCTATAACGTGTTTGGTTAGTGAGACAGCGTATAACGCGTTTGGTTTGTGACACAGCTTACACTACAATCAAGTTAAGTGCACTCACACGGATTGCACCTACTAGAGCTTACACATTTTAGTAGAAAGATTGATATTCGAACTGTACGTTTGAAACGCACCTTTTGTATTCCACGTAATCGTCTACAGCCTGGCCTTTCGAGGCATCAAACTTCAAGTGATACTGCTGCTCAGCCATTATGAACAGTTGTCGCGGGCACTTCCTCTGTACTTGCAAACAAGTGTAGCACAAACTGTTTTAAGATTTGAAATTCAAAACTCACGCCAATATCTGATGTACAGGTCCACAAATCAGTATAAATCAGTATGCTTTGAAAGCACAATTTACGTTAACGTTTTCGAATCGTGTAAACCAATAGTTAAACTCATTGATTATTATTAAAACCATTTAAACAAAACAGGCTAGTAAATATTAACATTTGCATAGAAAAATGCGATAATATTTACAAAATTGACTTAATATACACCTTACCTTGAATGAACGAGGTGAAGCTTCCTAATCGTCGTGTTTAATTTATTAAATGAAACGAACATTTGGTCTTGGTAGAAATAATAAACAGATCGATAAGCAATCGATTGGAACAGGTGTATTTGAATGGAGCACATAATAAATCGACCCAATATAAACGAAAGTATGATGAAAATTTGCGTAGGCTGTTGTGGTATAAAGCTACATGTGGGTATTGGGAACGCCCAAATGTATACCGCAAACAACATCATCACCATGTGAACACCGTTCATATGAATATTATGATATCGACTCTCAGACGCCCTGTTAATACAATTTGTATCGCGAATGAAAAAACAAGACGTTTATCATAAGACTTGATAAATTGGAAATAAAGGTTGATATCGTTTCTTTTGAGAAGGAAGCACAACCTGACCTGTCGCACCTCTAAACGCTACATGTTTAGTAATTTTGGAATGAGATCGCTCGGCACAGGACATGGCGCAAAACGTATTTATTATCAGAGAGAGACAACACTGTCAGAAAAACGTACGTATTCCTGAACAAAGATCTTGGCTTTCAGTCAAATGACGGGTTTCAAATAATGGTATACGTCAGTTTAAGCGTTCTAAAACTACCGAAATAAAATATTGTCATGAAATCTTTACATTATCTAACCACACATCTTTGCCGTACTCGTTTAGCGGGTATGTAAATTGTACTTGAAGGACTGAATAGGCTACCAAAATTTTCCAGTAAGCTATAAATAACACTGGTGGACTTCCATTTTTTTTTTATCGAAAAGTATTGTGCTAAAATGTTTCATTTATAAGAAACAATAGTGTTTTTAAAGACCCGCGTCATGCGAAAATGGCTCTTATGCTATATGCGGCCAGCGTAGCTATGTTGCAGCCTGCGCATCTCGCAGTTTTGACAAAAGATACCACGAAACCATGCGCAGTTCCTAACCAGACAGCGCAATCGCGGAGACTGGGCATGAGCTACGCTAGCCGACGCGTCATATTAACCATTTCCGCATGACGTGGTTCTGATTTGAATGTGTCGAAAGAAAAATGCCTGTTAATAAAAATATTCAAATACCATATATTTCGATGGTGAACAAAAATACTCATAATAAGCCATGTGAGGACACATGATCTCCCAGAGTTTGATTTTAATTTACGTACATTAAAGCGTGGTTTGAATAGGCTACGTGCAATTTATATTGTACACAAATTTAATGCGGTGAAAATTTGACTGACAAGTGACAAAAACAACAATTCACTCCTTTGTTTTAAATCTTATTATTTAAAAAACTTATATTTCTAACTTTATTTCAAAGTCAGGATATTATACTTTAGCGTTTCCGATCGTTAAAATTGCAAATGACGATTGTATCTTTCAGCTGGCGATTAAAGTTGAAAATGTAAAAGAAAAGGCGACTGTAAAATTAAGTAACAAGGTTTCTCTATAAATGTTACAGTATTCCCTTCTTTCAAATAGCTCGGTAAGCAGCTGGAGCGTGCACGTCGCGAACGGGCCGGGGCGAGTCACCCGCAGAAGATTTTCTTGAAAACTTTTCCGAAGAATCGCCAAGCGGAATAGTAAATTTCCGTAGGTTGAATAGTGGTTTCACTTCATCGTCTGATCGAGGAGGGTCGGATAGGGGAACTTCTGCGTGCGGCTCTGTTAATCCAGCGAGTACCGTCATCCATCGAGCCGGACGTCCTGCCTTCCAGAACCTGGAAGGATCGCCAAGCGGAATTGTAATTGTCCGTGGGTAGATAGTGGTTTCACTACATCTCCGGAAGAGGAACGGGAGCCGCGGAGTAGGCAGCGTAGAGGACGGACGGGGCAGACGTGGCAGAGATGCAGACCACGATTTCGAGATGGCCCTTTGAAGATAATGGAAGTGTCCTAGGACGGCGGTACTTAGTACGCTCAACGTACTGAGGAAGCCGTTCTGGGGTTCGGGTCGACGGCTTGTGGCGTCTAGAGGCCATAAAGGCGGCACAGCGCGCGAGGAGCGGGAAGAACGTTAATTTTAACAGTCAGCACTCCCTTGGCGGAGTAACTTTGTCCTTTTAAGGCAACCAAACATGAATTGCATTAGAATCGTCTACCAGTGCACATTAAGGTCTCATTGGCCACCGTGCACTAATCTATTTGGATCAAAATTATTTCGTTGGCGAATACTAGTACCGCCGAAGTAAATTTGACCTACTTTGGCTAAAAATTAAATATTTTCCCCTGAAATATCACATAGGCAAGTTTGCGCGTAATGTAGTTGTGAATAGTCAGCGATGACCTGTAAACAAACGTCTGAATTACACACATACTATAAAGGAGCACCATGTTCCTTCTTCGAGTAATCGCCATAAAGGTTACAGTATACTAAATACTTTTGGTGTTTAATGCTATATCCTCTTAAACCAAAATCGTCATTAATTTGAAGACACAATTCTGTGTATGGGCACTTGCCATAACATGTGGTAGGGGGAAAATATTGTTGTATACTACAAATTCACTGGTTTGCTACTAGGTTGGAGACTACACGAGACTTCGACAGTTGGCAGGAAACCATCAACTGGAGAAGCCGGTAAAAAAATGGCCATAAAACAGCGACCGAATCCTGATCATTCTTACATACTGCATGACCTACCTTTTTTATTGTTTAAATCAATTTGTCTTGGAATGCTCTTTAAGAAAAGGTACGGTTATGAGGGTATCTACGAGCAGAGTTTGACTTTATTTTTTGTTCAAGTTGTTGCTTTTACATTGCATTTGTTAAGGAAATTGTTTAGTATATTTGTGACCATAAACCGCCCCATGGGGTTATAGATATACCACTGATAAGAGATAGCATGACGAAGTTATCGAATATTCAAGCCACATTACATGGGTTCTGGCACAGATGCGTCACGAGAAATTCTCTGAGGTACTTTCTAGTCGCCAAACAGTGATTTTCTCCGACCAACCGGTTCCGAGAATGCTTATGAGGGCGAGGCTACCTGGCGACTATTAATTCGTCTTTCGCATGAGACGTTAAACCGAGGTGCAGTGTACTAGGTGCTATACACCGGGCACTAAAAAATCCAGGGTCACCTCTGGAACGGGGTGTCCCCCGTAACCAACTAACACGTCTTTCTGGGGGCGATGGCCATATGGGAGACAATCCCGGTGCACTCGATAAAAAATAATGAAGCGACTATTATTGTTGATTGACGTCGGTCAACGACATAAGCGTTTATCGCAGATAGATAAACCAATAATTAGAGTTTTACCATGTAAGTGATATACAGGTAATTAATGCAGTACATGAAAGACAGTGTCGTGCATTATCCTCACATCTTTAAATTTGTAACAATAGTTACTTATGAAAAGTTAAAAGCAAATGGTTAGCATTTGAATCCTTACGGCGAGTAAGTTGTAAAACAAATAAACTTTTAAACAATTTACGCGGTAGCAATTTAATGCCAGTACATTTAGATTTCGTTCTGTTATAGTCACGTGTTAATATGTGCTGCATAAAGTCCCTTCGTACGCATCTACGTGTACACCATTCACTATACATGTACGCCATGTAAAACCCGTGTTTTTTAAGATAGATAATCCACTGATAAGATAGCATGACGAACTTATCGAATATTCAAGCCACATTACATGCGTTCTGGCACAGATGCGTCACGAGAAATTCTCTGAGGTACTTTCTAGTCGCCAAACAGTGATTTTCGCCGACCAATCGGTTCCGAGAATGCTTATGAGGGCGGGGTTACCTGGCGACTATTATTGTTGATTGACGTCAGTCAACGACATAAGCGTTTACCGCAGATAGATAAACCATTTATTAGAGTTTTACCATGTAAGTGATATACCGGTAATTACTGCAGTACATGAAAGACAGTGTCGTGCATTATCATCACATCTTTAAATTTTCAACAATAGTTACTTATGAAAAGTTAAAAGCAAATGGTGAGCAATTGAATCCTTATGGTAAGTTGTGAAATAAATAAACCTTTAAACAATTTACGCGGTAGCAATTAAATGTCAGTACATTTAGATTTCGTTTTCTTATAGTCACGTGTTTTTATGTGCTTCTTCAAGTCCCTTCGTACGCATTACCATTCACTATACATGTACGCCATGTAAAACCCGTGTTTTTTAAAGAGCGCGAAATTGATTCTGTCGTCTGTATATATAGAGTTCCACTCATGAAAAGCACGCGTGTTGAACAAATCAGGTGCTGTATCTAAATCCAGTTTTTAATAGAACTTTTATCGAAGAGGTGTTCAAGTTGGCATATATGTCTTGCGAAGACTCTGGTATAAGCAGTTGCCCTGCTCTGGTCGAGATACCGTATACCGTGTTATTCATCAATTACAGTTAAGGTAATACAGCGAAAAAGACTCCGGACGACGGACCATTTCCCCTCCCTTATCAACTCGTACTCGACCGTGTGTGTATTTGGAGGTTTACGAGGTCCTTTCCGAGCCAGAGGATACTTCATAATTATGCGGACCTGGACCCGGGCAGACTAAGTGAGAAGCGTGTTTACCAACCAGTGCGCTAACAGAAGAGATTAATACAAAACCCTAGTCGATATGGGCTAACATATTATGGCCTGCAGGGCACTCAATCTATCATATCTGCGGCCGAAGTCCCCCACCTGAAAAGTATACTTTTTTCACCTTTTGGGTGGAAAAATTTCCCCTGATTATTTTTTTTTTAAATGTGTCTCACGATTATTTTTATCTCAATTCTATTTCAATTTAATCTTGTCAAACATACTTAATTATGAAAACAGAAATGAATGTATGTGCAAACATGTACAAAAGTTATAATGAGAGAGTAAGTAAAAAAATCCCCCAAAAAGGGAAACGCCGCGAAAATTTCCCCTCATGAGGATAGCGACCCGCTTCCCCTAAAATGGATTGAGGGCCCTGGCCTGTATGATATGGATACAATTGTTATGATCTTTTCTTTACTTACATATTGACTACATAACACATTTTGGACATTTTAGTTTGTATAAAATATATTAATATTCGTACGCTTGGCAGATATCAGCAACTACGAAACGGAATACTGTTGAAATTAATTTAAACAGTAAACAATTATAAGAACAAAAATTTAACATCAATACAAACCAAAACATTTAAATAAATACACAATACCATGACAAATACATGGGTTCAACAAGTTATACACATATTACATGATTCCCCAGTTTAGTATGGAATATACTCAACGCCAATGTTTCATGCCTTAAAACAAAATGCAACAAAGACCATCAGTATTGTGATTCTTAAAACAGCATGCTCTGCAGAGATTTCTTGACATTGTTCATCTCTTGCTGTTGCTGCAAATAAAGACATTTTAATAAATTACCCAAAGTAATGCATCGGTATATATACCATCATAAAACCTGAGTATAAATCTTGAAATCATTATTTTGTACAAAGCCAAACCACGGATTCTAGATTACACGGATAAGAAACGGGACCGTTACGCCAAATATCTTGTCGTGTCTAAGTCACGTGACCGTGTCGTAACTATCGATCTTTTATCGAAGCGCCGAGGTTATAAATTTGATGTACTCACTCACGTATTTTGTTAAATTATAGTTTCATTTCTAGGCCGATTTTGACAAATTATATATCATTAGAAAGCTAACGTAACGTAGTTTTCAGATATATCATTATATATTGAGTTTTTCTTCTGAGTTCGGCAGCCCGGCGAGTTATAACTTTAACTTTTGCAAATAACATACCGTTTTGGAGTTTTAGAATCTAGATTTACGGTTGACATGTTCGTACTTTATACCGATTTGTAGCGTTTATATTTGGAGTTCAGTTTTAAAAATAACATCTTGCTTAGGAGAATAGAATTCTGTATACGATAGAAAAAAAAATTGTTTAAAAACTCAAGTAATTAAGGAATGAAGGCGGGAAAATGTAGCGCGCGTTCCTAACGCTCTGAACTGATGCTACGGTCTTGGCGATTATGCTTTTGTTTAGATACCGGCCATTGAATTTCCTTTGCCATGATTATTATATTTTTTATGAAATATATTGAAATATTTTGTTCTAGAGACATATCCATAAAGCTAAGTATTAATGAAGCTTAATAAATTTACGATTTCAGCTCTTGATTATAACACAGAAAGGGTGTTAATTTTATGATGAAACAGCGTATACAAATGTATAGCGGACCCTCTTGATATTTTTCGGCTTTGCATACTTCAAATATAATGGGTGTCAAAACATTCATCGTTTGTTGTTTATTATCAAAAAGGTTATTATGTAAAATTATATGAAAGGTTATTAACCATAAATTATAAATTAATTAAAATTATTTAAAGATTCTTGAAAATCACGGTCAACTGTCTATGCATGTATATTGAAATATCTTTATAAGTTAACAGAGTTATAAATATATAGAATTCTAAATTAAAACACTGTATTATTTGTATTTTTCGGAAAGATTATTCATACACTCTTTATAGGACTACGAAATGACGGAGTTTTTTTACCGGTACCCGCTAAATACGTCAAATGTTAAGTATTAGATTTTTTAAATGTTTAAAATGTACATGTATAGGTATTAAGCACTTATAATTATTGTGATTTAGCTGGCTGACATCTATACAGTATTTAGTTTATGGCAATCTGTATGGGCAGATGACTATAAATGTTTTCAATACGCTACATATCTCATAAACGCAAAATTGAGTATTGGGCGTTACATTACTCCAAGAAATGACCACTAATACCACGAGAAGACATGGAGGTATCATAAAAAGTGTAATCTGACCAGACATTGCCACCTGTGGTTAGGGACCAATATACAAGTATAGGTCCCTGCTGTGGCGTATGACACCATAGTGTTATTTAGTATTGGTCGGCACAGTATCTGATCATAACGAGATAATTGGTTTGTGCTGAACACAGGGGCAATAAAACCACAGATCTATCAATAAACAAGATTATTGAGATATCTTTTTTTGAACACCGCGATAAAAATGCTCAAACCATGGACTCTAGAATACACGGATAAGAAACATGGCAACATTCTCAGAATCATCACTGCTATATGTGTAATCACCTAACAATTCGTCTAAAAATAATTTATATATTTGAGTTGAAGACGATGTACTGTTGTTTAAGTCTGAATAAACTATCTGTCTGCCTGTCTAAATCCAAGCCGTCATCGTCCCGGTGAAAAAATCTGATTTTCAATAGTTGGACATGATGCCCTGATGTCAAAATACGAAATGACCCGCGTAACACTGACCGTGATTTTCAAGACTCTTTAATAAATTGATAATTTAAGGTAAATAACATTTCAAATAATTATACATAATTACCTTGTTGATAATAAACAGCAAACGATGAATGTTTTTGACACCCATTTTATTTCAAGTATGCATGCAAAGCCGAATAATATCGAGAGGGTCCGCTATATACGCTGTTTCATCATAAATTTTACAACCTTTCTGTGTTATAAACAAGAGCTGAAATCGTTAATTTATTAAGATTCATTTATAATAAGCTTTATTGATATGTTTCGTGAACAAAATACTACAATATATTCCATAAAAAATATAATAAGATGGCAAAAGAAATTCAATGGCCGATTTCTAAACACGGATTCTAGATTACAATATATACTCCGTGTTCTAAACAAAAGCATAATCGCCAAGACCGTAGCATCAGTTCAGTGCGTTAGGAACGCGCGCTACATTTTCCCGCCTTCATTCCTTAATTACTTTGGTTTTTAAACAAACATTTTTTCTATCGTATACAGAATTCTTTTCTCCTAAGCAAGATGTAATTTTTAAAACTGAACTCCAAATATAAACGCTACAAATTGGTATTAAGTACGAACATGTCAACCGTAAATCTAGATTCTAAAACTCCAAAACGGTATGATATTTGCAAAAGTTAAAGTTATAACTCGCCGGGCTGTCGAAATCAGAAGAAAAACTTAATATATATTGATATATCTGTTTACTGCGTAACGTAAGCTTTCTAATGATATATAATTTGTCAAAATCGGCCGAGAAATGAAACTATAATTTAACAAAAGACGTGAGTGGGTACATCAAAATGTATAACCTCGGCGCTTCGCTGTACGCTAATCGTAAAAGATCGATAGCCACGACACGTTAAAACGCGCGGTGGTAAAACATAAAATTTGTATTTCTTGTGTTTAACTCGCTATAAATCCATTAATAACAACAGGAATATACTAAAAGTTATATTTTTTTGAAAGAGGAATTAATAAGCAACAAGATAACGTATAAACCAATAAAATCGGATGAATAGTTTTTGCATAAGATTGAATTTACTAAAGTAAGGGTCAAATACTCGATTCATCTCCTGTCAATATACACTCCGTGGCCAAACTAACTGGTAATCATTTCAAACACATAGTTAAATCTTCCAAAAATCAAAAACTTACAGTATCCATGAGAATCTTCTTCTGAAGCATGCTCATTTCTTTTCGAAGTTCTACCTGTGCGTTGCTTGCTTGTTGCTGATGGCTCTTCTCTAGTTCTTCTAAACCCTGTGAGGTCAATCATCACATGATCATTAGAGTGAACACACCACAAACCAGAAATGACTGATTATTGTGGACACCTGATATATAGGAGCTCTTTGAAGGGAATCATTTCACAACAGAGACATAAACAACATGGTTGTCCAACCTTTTAACTTTTAAATCTCTTTCACCCTTCATTACCAATGTGACGCCATGCAAAACACTGTAATGCCAAGTATTCAAGTTTTAACATAATTGCCACACCACAAAAGCAGCGTAATGGTAATAATTTTAATTTCACTTTCATTTTAACACCATACAAAACATTGAAATAATTTAAGTTACATAAAATCATTGTAAAATCATACAAAACACTGTATTAATGGCAATAATTTAACTTATACTGTCTCTGTTACACCATACAGAACACTGCAATGGCAATAATGTGACCTATACTGTCATAGTTAACCCAAAAACCTATCAATATCGTATGGTTTAACCAAAGACCTATCAGTATACATGTATTATTGATAGGTCTTTGGTCAAACCATACAAAACACTGGAATGGCCATGTAACTTATGCTATCATTGTAACACCATACACAATACTGAAATGGCTTTCATAAGCTATGTTAAAAGATGACATTCATTTTGTTTTGGCTTTAAAAAAAAATGACTGAAAACCTCTGTTTATTACATAAGTTTGTTTAGTCGTCTAGTATAAAATTGCAATGAAGAATAATTTTCTAAAAATCAAGTGTACAAATGGGCACCTGACATCTCTTATATTTCTATAAATACACATATTTTCAATGCAATTTTTTAAAGTTTCTTATAGGTTGAATATATTTACTTTCAGATATGCTGACAGTTACCAGTACTAAGTCTGTAAGGTATAGATTGGTGAAAAAGCTGTTTTTTTACACCTGCAAATAAAATGCAGGCAATTTCGGTTTACCTTTGCATACTGGGAATGCAGCTGTTTAATAGTTTTCAGTCGTTGACTTTGCACAGCCCTGGTTTGTTCAAACAACTTTTGCTGCTGATTAAACATCACCTGAAACAAGGATGAATACATAATAAGCCCTGTCCACAAATACTTGAAAAAACTTTGCAGAAAATCGTTCTGATATGCATCTTATCAACATAACTTCAACAAGGGACAAAATTGTCACAAAACCATGTCTTCAATTTGAAAAAAAAAAGTCTGATAAAGGGAGATAACTCAAACTGAACTTATTGTTTATAATTAACCCCCTTTGTTTCAAAATAAATATATTTTTTGTTCTGGCGACCTTGACCTTGGAGATATTGACGTAATTCTTTCGTGCGACACACCGTCCAATGATGGTGAACAAATGTGCCAAGGATTTTAAAATCTCACAATGAATGACATAGTTATGGCCCAAAAAAGCTTGTTCCGCCCCGCCGGCCGACATTCGCCAATCTCCATTGTAGTTGACAGGCAAAAATGAAAATCAATGTCAGTTAAAATCGAATTTTCGATTGCAAAATTGTTTTGTGAACACAGGGCCAGTTTTTTCCTTCGGAAAACCTGGTTAAAAATGCAATGAACTTGTTCTAATATTGACACCTTAGTGAGTATTATTGCAAAGATTCTATAGACACACATGTGTATGCTTTCTTTTAAGTAAATCAAGTTGTTAGTAAACCACTACTATATATAAAGTTTGCATGTGTATTTCAATCGCCCCAAGCACGTTGAACAAATACATACCCTGCCCTGTTATTTCATGTATTTCTTTCAAACCATATAGTTTTTACTGTGAAATATTTTTTTAACATCAGGGTTGATGCTATTTTAGCATGCATTATTCTATTTGGACAGGGGGCTTTAACCATTTGTTATCAATAACTTTTGTTTGATTTTCCTACGATTTTTGTACCGGTAAGTAAAGATTGCTGTGAATAATTACTGAAAGATAGCCTGTTATCATCAAGTATTACTAACTTGGTAGTAATGTCCTTCAAATGAAATTCGGAACCAACAGAATGAACGAAAATACATATTTCAATAGAAAACCTAAATGCCAGAAAGTGGTTTTAACATTCTTATTTTTATAGTAAAATTACAGTAATGAAACACGCCTTTAAATTGTTACAATAAGTGTGAAATGTTTTTGTGTGTGGAGTCTTTGATGTAATATGTTGATGTTGTATTTACAGTAAGCTTGACTTCTTGGTCCTTAGTCTTCTCCAGATCAGACTCCCACTGCAGGAACACGGCATTTGCTTGCTTGTAAAACTCATCCTGGAGACGGTGTCTGTGCAGACAGTGTAGCAACAAATAATTAATTAAAGCATTAAGTGTTACAAAAAGCCGAATAACCTGTGTGATTAGTAAAAGGGGTTTTGTGAAAAAATGTTATTGTATCTATATAGATAAGAAGCTGTTTAAAAGTGTACATATTTCTGGGACCATTGATATTTAATAATATATAAACATCTTTTAATGAAACTTTTGCAAGTAGTCAGGTATATGTGATCAGCAGTTCATAGATATTTATTATCACTATTAAGCAGTTGAAATTCACTCTGATCTAGCTATATACATCAATTAAGTTCTTCTAACTCAAATTATATTTTCCTAGGACTGTCGCAGTCTTTCAAGTTAAGGGATGGACTGTAAACTAGGTCCACCAAATTTTTGATTGGTCCAGCAAAATTTACAAGTGTACTGGAGCAGTGTTTTTCAGGTGCATATACAAGATCGGAATGCATTGCTAACCTTTCCCCAGTTTGGACTCTCCATATGTCATCCACGGTCTTACTGCTTGCTCTTAGAGCGCCTTGTGTCAGCTGTTCAAGTCTCTTTTTCTTGTTCATCAACGAGTTCTTGATATAATCAGCTAGCAAAATGATCAAAAGCGTCCATAATATTATGTTGTTTACTCATAATCACTCACAAAAGTATATACAATATAATGCATTTAAATGCAGTACAGGTAGGTGAGCATTGCAATAAATAATTCAGTAACAAAATAATGTATTGAACTGGTTAAATACTTCACCAAAATGCAATTATGACAATTGATGTTCGTAAAACATGTATTCATAAACTTACTTCCAAAGCATTCCAGCATCTTTTGTATTCCTTGTCTGAAAAATAACGAATAATTGACAGTTAAGGCATTTATCTGACAAGCTGTAATAAGCCTTTAAAGCTTTTTATTTATGAGAAATATTCATCATTAAATGAATCACCAATAACAATTACTAACAATAGGATTGAGTTAGTAGACTGTAGGCATGTGAGTGATAAAAAAACAATGAACAGATTTGGCAAACGCCAACTTACGCCAGTTCTGATAACTTCCAGATTTGAATAAGTTTGTTAAATTGTGTGAGGTAAATTGTATAAAACAAAAACATAATCTTACTGCTAGTTTTTGTTTTATACAATTTACCTCACACAATTTAACAAACTTATTCAAATCTGGAAGTTAACAAAGGATGTATTACCTGACTGTTTCCCTTACATAATTGTAAATAAATACAAACATTCTTAATTTGGATTTATGAAACATTATTGATTAAAAAACATATTTTCTTTACCCAAAATCTTCTGGCTCTTCATCATTCTCAGCGACCCTCTTTTTGCCCTTTTGAGGTACCATTGGAGTTTCCCCAGCTAAGCAGAAAATAACAATCTTTATTTCATATTGCACACCATGTCTTTTTTTAATTGGTTATACTGTAGAAGACCTAAAAACATGTATCTAGCCAACAATACAAAATATGAAGAAAAAATACTAATTTATAGAAACTGGCAGTAGAATTAATACAAAAAAAAAAAGCAAACATTTGACCTTTTTGAATGCTGCATTATCTGACAAAAAAATTGCAGGCATACACGCCATACATTTTCTGACCAATTCCGGGACATTGAACTCAATTTTCAAGGAATTTTATATATATATATATATATATATATATATATATATATATATATATATATATATATATATATATATATATATAGACATGTATGCATTTTTGGTACACATTTTTTTCACATAATAAATTGCTAAGTTCGGAAGCCTTTCCAAAATACACTAGAACTATTAATGTCAAATTAAACATTACTACTTAATTATAAGATACAAGCCATGTATTTTTCATGTTAGAAAAGAGCACCAAATTGCTTTTGTGTACATATCACATCATCTGCAGGAAACGCATAGACAAAACTGCTGGACGCTTTGACATGGCGAGCGCAATTCAAATTCACTTATTATTTTTATTGTTATATTTACTGGGGGATCAGAACAAGACAGAAATAAACCTAGTGAGGATGACGATTTTCTATGCATAATTTTTTTACTCAACTTCTTTGGCGGTTAAACGTGCGAACATACCATGCTTTTAATTTTTTACTCAACGATGTTAGACTTCAGATGTGTGAACGACTCCTTAGCCCTTACGCTGCGGGAAATTATAACGTAGTATATTAAAGCCAATTAACAACCACATTAAACAATGCCGCCTTTTCAGTTTTACTGCGAACGTGAGACAATCGATATGATAATAGGACCCCTGTCAGGGCCCTTGTTCGGCCGTTTTTGGGGCAGAAATTTGGCCCCATTCCCCCCCTTAAAATAGTATACTTTCCCCCCTATTTCAGCATAAATTCCCCCCTCCAAATTTTTAAATTATTTTTTACTTTTATCCCTATGTTGTCAGCTGGTATCGTGCTATTAACCTTCGATTATAATATAAAATTAATGTATATTTATGTAAAGTACATTAAAATATTGCAATTTTAAGCGTTGAATGGTTGGTAAAAAGATCGTCTAAACTTCTCCTTTTCACCCAAAACTATGCGAAATTGCCCCCTCTAAAGACCCCGACCCCAATCCCCCAAAGTGCAGCAAGGGCCCTGCCTGTTAATTGATTGATTTTGACATGTAGCGTAGTCACCTATTCAGGTAGGCATTGCCATGGTGACGCTGCAGATTAGTGGGAACACAGATTCGAGATGCAGTTAAGCCTAAGATCAGGTACATGTATATATGGATTTTGTAAAATCGGGACATTTGACAGATTTCCGGGACTTTGGGACACGTTCTTCATTTCCAGGACAATCCCAGACAATCCAGGACGTATGGCGTGTATGTCGCAGGTTACACTGTTTAATAATATTGACTAGATCTGCATGCTGAAGCTTAACCCTTTAATAAAAGTGAACTTAGACGTGGCATATTTATGTAACTCTAAAATACAGTCCAACCTGACTTAGCGGTCAAATGAGAACAGTAGTCATCTGCAGATAGCTGTCATTCTTGATTCTTGCAGATGAAAATCATTTTTTACTTGACTATAACAGACACCTTGCTATAGTTGTCAAAGCCTGTATATTTCACTCCAACAGACAATGTTAAGTTACCTATGCAGAGACTGGTCATGAGGCAGTCATTTCAATGTGCAAAAAGTATACAATTAAATCAATCTGCCATGTTGTCTTTTACCTTTGAGCCTTTTGTGCCATTATGTCTAAAGTATGTTGTGTAGGTGTACAATTTATTCATCTACCTAATTGTGGCTGCCCGCTGCTGCTTATTTTAGTCAGTTTAGCATTAAAAAGCGCTGTGTGGAAATTTTATGGAGACGTTTAATCAACTGTAAAATCCTTGTAGGCTTTGTAATGGGTTTTTCCCCTAACTTAGTGTTGCCCCTTGTCAGATAATATATAATATAACATATTAAGTGATGCCTTATGGCAGCCAGAACTATGGTAGGGTTCTTGTTGAGTCGTTGTTTTTCTTGAGTCGCGGGTATAGATATTGCATTAAATACCCTTGTTACACTTTCTCACATGAATCTGTTATTATGGAAAAAAGTTTTGACAAGGTCAACATTTTGCTGGTCAAAAATGCAAAAAAACATGTCAATATTGTAATTTATCAGAACTCTGAAAAAATATTTCCTCTTTTATAAATTGTTCATACAGTGTTCCGAATTAAACCAAATCGTTTATTTATGAAATTTTTTCATTCTACATCATCTGTTGACATTTTTTTTGCAAGAAATAAACCATCCCTGCAATGTCAGTTTTAAGGCTCTTTATAGTATGCAAATCTTCAAATTGGAATAGCCAGAATGCCCGGGTCATCAAAAACCCTATCCTCAAGATGGTGGTTTGACACCATCAACACAATCGATTATTTATTACTCAGCATTTATGATTTAATGAACATAGTTATACGCCCGTTTTTCAAAACGGGACGTATTATAGTTTCACCCTTGACGGGCGGCGGCGTCCACAGCCGTGTCCGCTCTCTAATTCAAATAGTTTTCATCCGATCTTCACCAAACTTGGTCAGAAGTTGTATCTAGACAATATCTAGTTCAAGTGTGAATATGGGTCATGTTGGGTCAAAAACTAGGTCACGGGGTCACTTGGTGCATTTCAAGGATTTAGCATGGTGTCTGCTCTCTAATTAATTGAAGTAGTTTTCATCCAATCTTCACCAAACTTGGTCAGAAGTTGTATCTAGAAAATACCTAGGTCAAGTTTGAATATGGGTCATGCCGGGTCAAAAACTAGGTCACATGGTCACTTAGCGCATTTCAAGGATTTAGCATTGTGTCCGCTCTCTTATTGAAGAAGTTTTCATCCGATCTTCACCAAACTTGGTCAGAAGTTGTATCTAGACAATATCTAGGTCAAGTTTGAATATGGGTCATGCCGGGTCAAAAACTAGGTCACGGGGTCACTTAGTGCATTTCAAGGATTTAGCACGGTGTCCGCCATCTATTTGAAGTAGTTTTCATCCGATCGTCACCAAACTTGGTCAGAAATTGTGTCTTAATGATATCTAGGTCAAGTTAAAATATTGTTCATGCCGGGTCAAAAACTAGGTCATAAGGTCACTAAGTGCATTTCAAGCATTTAGCATGGTGTCTGCTCCATAATTGAAGTAGTTTTCATCCGATCTTCACCAAATTTGGTCAGAAGTTGTGTCTAGATGATATGAAGGTCAAGTTCAAATATGGGTCATAGTAAAGTTATCAAGTTGTCCAAAACCTTCAAACGGGTGTATCTTGTGACAGTTTGGCACTCTTGTTTTATGTTCATAACTACTGGCCATGAACTGATAAAATTCTGATATATTTGATACAAAGTTTTCACAAAACTGTATGTTGAGCAAAGTCAGAAGATTTATTATAGCGAAATTTTTAGTTAGGGTAGCCAGAGCAGACATAGCTTCGGTCCGTCCTAGTCTCATTTATAAGACGCGCAAAGAATTTAGAGATACTTTTTATATGGGCTAAATTCTTTGGAACGTCTCATCGGGGAAAAGTAAAAAATGTGTTGGAAAGTTTAAATTATTATTATTATTATTATACCGGATTTATATAGCGCCCATTTCATGCAAGAGTGCACGTTCAAAGGCGCTTTACATAAGAACATTTGACGTATCGCAGATACAAATACATTTTGCAACACTGTTTCAAAGAAATCGATCAAAACTACTCAATTATACTATAAAAACACTCTAGTATACTATAAGTACTACGTAATAACATGCACAGTAACCCTAGATTACAAAGATCAACAAGACACTATAAAACTACCCTATGTGTATAGCTATAAGACAATTAATGAAAATTAAATATAACAAGAGCAACGCCTTGCGGGTGCAGACCGCTCATCTATTTTCGTTTTAAAGGTGAAGGGACTCTCATTTTCAATCACAAAGGAGGGAGGGGTGGAGTGAAGAGGGGTGTATAGTGTGGGGGTGAGGACATTTATTACATTATTTTCCAAAAATGCGAAAAAAAAAAAAAATCGGGGGGGGGGGGGGGGTGGGTGGGAGGTAGTTCAAACATAAATTAATAAAAATAAAAATTTGCGTTTTTTAACCGTTTAAAAAAAAAAGAAATTTGTGAGGGTGGGGTGGGGGTATAGTGTGAGGGTGTGGTGGTCATTTGTGAGATGATCTTAAAAAAAAATAAAAAAAAAATAGGGGGGGGGGGGGGGGTGTGATTCGGGTGGGGGGAGGGGGGGATTCTACGGTGCGATGGTTGGACGGTATTTCAAACATAAAATAATAACAAGAGTTCCGCGGTCGGAGATGACCGCATTGAAGCCGGATTTTTGATTTAAATGACAGGAAAGTACCTTTCGTGTTTTTGTCAATGCAATACTTAAATTACTGAAAACCTTTACGTCAAGTTTGAGATTCTAGGTCCAAGCATACCAAAGTTATAACAATTTTAACATTTTAACATTGAAGGTCACAGTGACCTTGACCTTCAAATGAATGACATTGAAATGACCAGTGGTCATCTTCTAGTACTGGCCAATCTTTATTTCAAGTTTGAAGACTCTAGGTACAAGCATACCAAAGTTATAACATGAAATAAGAACTTTAACATTTTTACATTCAAGGTCACAGTGACCTTGACCTTCAAATGAATGACCTTGAAATGTCCAGTGGTTACTTACTAGTTCTGGCCAACCTTCATGTCAAGTTTCAAGACTCTAGGTCCAAGCATACCAAAGTTATAACAACTTTAACATTTTTACATTCAAGGTCACAGTGACCTTGACCTTCAAATGAATGACCTTGAAATGTCCAGTGGTTACTTACTAGTTCTGGCCAACCTTCATGTCAAGTTTCAAGACTCTAGGTCCAAGCATACCAAAGTTATAACAACTTTAACATTTTTATATTGAAGGTCACAGTGACCTTCACCTTCAAATGAATGACCTTGAAATGACCAGTGGTCATCTGTTAATCCTGGCCAACCTTCATGTCAAGTTTGAAGACTCTAGGTCCAAGCATACCAAAGTTATAACATGAAATAAGAACTTTAACATTTTTACATTCAAGGTCACAGTGACCTTGACCTTCAAATGAATGACCTTGAAATGACCAGTGGTTACTAACTAGTTATGGCCAACCTTCATGTCAAGTTTCAAGACTCTAGGTCCAAGCATACCAAAGTTATAACAACTTTAACATTTTTTATATTGAAGGTCACAGTGACCTTGACCTTCAAATGAATGACCTTGAAATGACCAGTGGTCATCTGTTAATCCTGGCCAACCTTCATGTCAAGTTTGAAGACTCTAGGTCCAAGCATACCAAAGTTATACCATGAAAGGTCCAAGCATACCAAAGTTATAACAACTTTAACATTTTTTATATTGAAGGTCACAGTGACCTTGACCTTCAAATGAATGACCTTGAAATGACCAGTGGTCATCTGTTAATCCTGGCCAACCTTCATGTCAAGTTTGAAGACTCTAGGTCCAAGCATACCAAAGTTATACCATGAAATAAGAACTTTAACATTTTCGAGCACGCCGCCCGCCCGCCCCCCCGCCCGCCCGACAACATCAATCTATAAGCCGAGATTTTTTCGAAAAAAATCCGGCTAAAAATAAATCTTTGTGTTTTTTAACAGTTTCAAAAAAATTAATTTGGGGGGGGGGGGGGGGGTATAGTGTGAGGGTGTGGTCACATGTCATTTGTGAGATGATCTTAAAAAAAAAAAAATAGGGGGGGGGGAAGGATTCGAGGGGGGGGGGGGGGGGGGGGGGGGGGCACGGGGGATGGTTTGGGTGGAGTCTATTGTGGTATGTCAGGTAAGAGTAGTTTTGTCAAAGAATCAATCAAATCTTATCATAAATAAAGAAGTTATGGCAATTTTAGCAATATTTAATAATTTGACCTTGAGAGTCATGGTCATTCAAAGGTCAAGGTAAAATTCAACTTGCCAGGTACAGGAACCTCATGATAGCATGAAAGTATTTGAAGTTTGAAAGCAATAGCCTTAATAGTTAAGAAGTAATGTGGATCGAAACACAAAATTTAACCATATATTCAAAGTTACTAAGTCAAAACAGGGCCATAATTCCGTAAAAATGACAACCAGAGTTATGCAACCAGCGATTTTCCTTGTCCAATTGGGAAAAGTACCAGTACCAGTCCAATTGGGAACAAGGGACAAAATTATCACAAAACCAGGTTTTCATTGTGAAAAAAAAATCTGATAAAGGGAGAAAACTCAAACTGAACTTTTGAAATGACCAAAAAAATTAACCCCCTTTGTAAGTTTTTTTTTTTTTTTAAATCTATTTTTAGTCGTGGCGACCTTGACATTGGAGATATTGACGTGATTCTTTCGTGGGACACACCGTCCCATGATGGTGAACAAATGTGCCAAATGATTTTAAAATCTCACAATGAATGACATAGTTATGGCCAGGACAAGCTCATTTATGGCCATTTTTGACCTTTGAACTCAAAGTGTGACCTTGACCTTGGAGATATCGACGTAATTATTTCGCGTGACACACCGTCCAATGATGGTGAACAAATGTGCCAAATGATTTTAAAATCTGACGATGAACGACATAGTTATGGCTCGGACAAGCTCATTTATGGCCATTTTTGACCTTTGAACTCAAAGTGTGACCTTGACCTTGGAGATATCGACGTAATTATTTCGCGCGACACACCGTCCAATGATGGTGAACAAATGTGCCAAATGATTTTAAAATCTGACAATGAACGACATAGTTATGGCCCGGACAAGCTTATTCCGCCAGCCCGCCAGCCAGCCCGCCAGCCAGCCAGCCCGCCCGCATTCGCCAATCTAATAACCAGTTTTTTCCTTCGGAAAACCTGGTTAAAAATCGAGTCGTGAAAACCTCAAAATTGGGAAAAATCGAGTCGTGAAAACCTCAAATTGGGAAATTGGTGTATTTGATTTTTTGCTCCCAAATACTTTAAAATTGATAACCAAGTGTTTTCAAGCTGTCAATATTATATAAACCTAGGTTCAAGCTATAGAGCTGCAAAGGGAAATGTTGCTTTTTACCTTTGATTGGGAATTTAAGGACAGCAATTGGGAAATTTGTATTTTTTTCGTAATTGGGAAAGTGCCGTTTACCGGTACTTTATAAAGAAGGAGGAAAATCGCTGGCAACTTGTCCTTTTACTGTACCCTTATGATAATTTGCGAGTGTTCCAAGTATGAAAGCAATATCTATGATACTTTAGGGGTAAAGTGGACCAAAACACAAAACTTAACGAAATTTTCTAAGTATAAAGGACCCATAATTCCGTCCAAATGCCAGTCAGAGTTACATAACTTTGCCTGCACAGTCCCCTTATGATAGTTAATAAGTGTTGCAAGTATGAAAGCAATAGCTTTGATACTGTAGGAATAAAGTGGACCTAAACACAAAACTTAACCAAATTTTCAATTCTCTAAGTATAAAAAGGGCACATAATTCTGTCAAAATGCCAGTCAGAGTTACATTACTTTGCCTGCACAGTCCGCTTATGATAGTTAGTAAGTGTTGCAAGTATGAAAGCAATAACTTTGATACTTACGGAATAAAATGGACCTAAACACAAAACTTAACCAAAATTTTCAATTTTCTAAGTATAAAAAGGGCACATAATTCTGTCAAAATGCACGCCAGAGTTATCTAACTTTGCCTGCCCAGTCCCCTCATGATAGTAAGTAAGTGTACCAAGTTTGAATGCAATAGCATTGATACTTTCTGAGAAAAGTGGACCTAAACGCAAAACTTAACCAAAATTTTCAATTTTCTAAGTATAAAAAGGGCACATAATTCTGTCAAATTGCATGCCAGAGTTATCTCACTTTGCCTGCCCAGTCCTCTCATGATAGTAAGTAAGTGTACCAAGTTTGAATGCAATAGCATTGATACTTTCTGAGAAAAGTGGACCTAAACGCAAAACTTAACCGGACGCCAACACCGACGCCAAGGTGATGACAATAGCTCATAATTTTTTTTCAAAAAATAGATGAGCTAAAAACAATCAGTACTACGTAGAACAACAAAACAAACATGCACAGTAACCATAGATTTGAAAGATCTGCAAGACAAACCAGAGACAAAACAGAGACAGAGACAAGGGGTACGTCAAGATACCATTACCACCAGTCCACAAACCCTCAAAGGAATACATGTAATTATGCTTCCTTTAAAAGGGTTAATTGAAGTTCATGATGATTGAGATTTTATATAAGGAATTGAATAAACCACTGCTTATATTGCATAAGATTGGAGGAAGAGGTGAGTTTTCAGTGCCTTTTTGAATGAATTCAGTGTTAAAGAACCTCGAATGTTTGATGGAAGTGAGTTCCAGAGTTCGGGAGCAGCGTACATAAAACGTCGCTCCCCGTATGATACGGATTTAATCTTCGTTGGAATTACTAATGAAGTCGCTTCGTTCTTTGATCTTAAGTTTCGCCTTGGTTCGAAGACTTCAAGTAGATATACAGGCGATTGTCCATTTAAGGCTTTGAACGCATTGGTAAGTATTTTGAAGTGGATTCTTTTTTCTACTGGGAGCCAGTGTAATTCTTTTAGGATCGGTGTTATGTGACTATAGCCGTATATTCTTGTGATAACACGCGCTGCAGTGTTTTGAACATTTTGTAGTTTCTTGATAGCTGCTGTTTGTGTTCCATACAGAAGTGCATTGCAATAGTCTAGCCGAGACGTGACAAGTGAATTGACCAAGGATTTTGAGGCATTTGGTGTAAGATATTGCCTGACGTGACCTATTTGCCTAATCTGACCGAAACATGATCTACTTATAGCATTAATATGGTGTTCCGTGTTCATTCTTGAATCAAACCAAGCACCAAGATTTCGAACGTATTGCGATGGTTTAATTGTCGAGTCCCCTACTTAAATAGTTAACCCATCTACGTACGTTGTTTTTACTTGAAAATACTTTGACCTCGGTTTTGTCGGTGTTAAGTTTGAGCATGTTTGTATTCATCCACGAGATGATATCGTGGAGGCATTTTTCAACTTGATTTAGTGTTTCGTCTTGGGCTGCTCCATCGGTGGGTTCAAAGGAAAGGTAGAGCTATGAGTCATCGGCGTAGAAGTGATGCCCGAGTTCATGTTTTTTGCAAATTTCCCCAACAAATTTTCATCAATTTGCGTAAAATTGCAAAGTAACATTACCAACTCATTCAGTTTTAGTTCAAAGTCCATTTTTACCTAAATATCGTCGAATTGAAGTTAGAAAGGCATAAATTCTTCAGTTGAAGCAAGATTATACAATTTTTATATGTGTTGAATTGTAATAAATTGATACAAATATGTTATAATAACACACAATATGCAAGAAAAATGATACATTGAAGACGAATTTCATTAAATGCAACAAATACAAATTAGCGCCCCGAGCCGATTGTGACGAAGATGATTAGTACATATTTTCCTACAATAACCAATGCATTCGTCTTTTATTAAGTGTGCCGAATGAATCAATATCCCTGTAGGAATTTCAAATGAACTGTTAAACTAAATTTAGATTCACATTCTACATGCATGATATACATGCTGGCGAATTCAGCTGTACAGCCTTTTTCGAGTTCAGAATTAAATATCTGGCTTGTCTAGCATTTTTCAACACATGTTCTTCTTAACTTTTATTTTAGTTTATATTGAAATATATGTATAATATTTTTTTACACATTTTATATTTTTAATAAATATTTGACAAGATTGTATATACCCGCTTTAAACTTCTGCTTAAAATGCAACAATATCACTGACCTCTTGCCATATTATGAAACAGATTTAAATATCAACCAATCAGAAGAAGGCATTATGGTGTAACGTGTACGTGTAATTTTATTTAACATGAGCTTTTAACACTGACTTTTACCTAACTAGATCTAGTATGCTCATCTTTGTCGATTTAATAAGCATATGTTCAAAACAGATATGGTGCAGTTTCTATTCACTCTTCTAAGTTTCAGCAACTTATTATGCATGTCTTTTTCGCACCTCTGTCTGTGTTGATTTATTTTACTTACATTGTACGTTACATAGGACGGTATACTGTACGATCTGTATCAATATTATTTATGTACGGTATAAAAATAAAAGATGTAATTTATTTCAGAATATTTTAATTGTCATTTTAGAAAAAAACAACAATGTTTAATTAATCGAGAAAAGTATAATAACATCGGTTTACTATGTAATGCTCTGCACCACAACAGACGAACGCAACAACAGACGAACGCAAACTGTATTTTACGCCGTTTATTCTTCCACATTTAAACCAGATACTTTACATCGAGGTTGTGTTATCGATTTATATCTACACAGCGAGCGAATCGAGAGATATTGAAAATTTGAATAGTGGGTGGATTTAAATTGCTCAGGCGTGCAAAATTCAAAGTGTCATTACATAATTTTTACGCAACATTATCGACAAATGAATTATCTACACAGGTATGTAAAATTATTGCAATCCGTTGATATTAAGTGTCTGATATCGGGGCTTGAATGTTGCGCACAAAATCCTTGCGCAACAATATAGACAAAGAAGGAAAACATTCCACCATATTTTGAATGCCAGCCTGTTCCACATATTACCAATATAAAAAGTAGTTTATTATTTGAAAGCGTCAACAAGTTGGACTACGGCCCGTCCCGCGTCCGCGTCACAACATTGAAATATAAAATCAGTTTTAGCTTTGCTAGGGTTACCTCTTAAAGGGCTGTTACCCTGGTCACTACTTTGAGATGAACCAGCATGGAAATCATCCATCTCTTCTGCTTTCTGTGCTGATGGTGGAGCGTTTTCTTTATTTTTTCTCGGCATCTCAGGACGTTTCTTTTGCAGACGATAACCGGATTGAGACTGGTTCAGTTCTTGCAATGAACGAGTTGACGTCACGTGCACCTGAAAAAGAAAGAAAACCATTCTAGGTCAGCATCTATACACGTTGCTTTTTGCACTTTAACGATAATTGGTAGTAAGAACGAGTAAAAATAAATAAACAGGTAGTTTTACCAAGATGACAGACAAATAAGGCATAAATAAGAACTTAACATTAATAAACGTAGGCTCTATTTGCAATAAAAATATTTCTGACATATTGACTCTGACCATTTGTTAATATTACAATTTGAATATTTTTTAATACATTATTGTGCTTACTTAAAAGTTGAAAGTTTAAGCTGTAATTTGAAATTGTCAAAATATGTCTCAATCACCGGATCCCTTTGGTTGGGTTTATTTTTTTATTTCAAACATATTTCAAGCAAATTGTAAACAATATGTTTAAATAAAATTTTGCTAATTGCGATCCTTAATTGACATTATGCCACACTGTAAACTTAATTCAAAGGCCAACCGTAATTACTGTAAGTTTTCGGACGCTCAAAGTTTTCGGACACCTTACCGTTATTTAGCAAAAATAATTATTGTTCGTGAATCTAAATTTCGGACATACGTGTTTTCGTTCATAATTAATGTCTCTTAATTTTGTGACAGTATATTTTACCGTGCTTTTCTACAGACTTCGGCACTGTTTTCGCTTATCTTGTCAATGTGACACTTCGATCATGGATTTTTACAACGGGATTAAGGTCATAAAGTTAGCAAAGACTTAGTAAAGCTGTGAAGTGGTTTTAATTTTTTAAGCATAAAAAGAAGAGTTTATAACAAGTTAACATAGAGTAATTACGTTAGTTCGTCTTGCAATTGAATGTGTGCTTCAAGCTTTTATGAGTATACTCAAATCCGGTTGACTCGAGGTATTTCATAAGCACCCCCTATCTTTTGTTTTAAACAAACCTGCTTGACCTACTTATCAAATCTGACAGAGAATTTCTCTGGCTGCCAGCATGAATAGCTGCATGATTGAATTGGTTTTTGGTTATTAAATGTCACAACACTCAGACCTTAACAATATAGGAATTTTTATAGTTCAGTTAATTGTCATAACAAAAAAATAGGACAGTAATTGAAAATAATTGTGCTTTTTATTTTATTTTATATCTTAAATTCCATATATTTAAATTGTAAAATACTTTATTGGTTGTTACTTTGAAAAGTATGTCAGAGCTTTGATTATTTATGTTTACCGGTAATTTAATATTGGTGCTGTTTAACATATTTTCCGCGAATCTTCCCGGCGAAAAACTAAACTACATAGCCAGACAGTGGTTTTGGATTTGTTTCTATAGCAGTTAATATTGAAGGATTTTCGTCATAAAAAGGCAATTGTCCAATAAAGTAAAGTTAAATATGAATGTCCTTGAAATAATTTATCTGATATATGAAGATGGTTTCATGGCACAGGTGAATATTCCTCAAGTACTGGAGTCAACCGTGTTGCAGTATACATGATACAGCTGAATGTTCTTCCAGAAAAAATCTGATTCCATGTCAAAAAATTAAGTTTGTGTATAAACTTGAATTTAATCTACCTCAAACATTACAGTTACCATCTACATAAATTTGCGTGTTGTTTTTGGATAAATGCTTAAAACAATTTTTTTATAAATTTTGAACCATAATCAAATCGATAGCAGAATTTTTTAAAAAGTAATTTAATCAATTTTACAGATGTTCCAGAGATAGTCAGTGTAGCACATTCGGTTGATAAGACACGAGCTATCATGACAAGGATTACAGAGTCAGTCTAGTCCATGTAAACTTATTCCCAGAGCCTTTGATAATTTTTGCTATAGCGGCTCTGTGTGTACATATGCACCCCCAGCGAATTTCCTCCCTAATTGGGACAAGAACCTGTACCATACCAATTGGGAATAATTAGCACAAAACCCCCTGAAATTGGAGAAATTCGCGTCGTTAAATCTTCCAATTGGGATTGATGTGTTTTTTTAATTGCTTGGTATCAATAGCACAAATCAACTCAAATATTGATTTACATTCATTTTGGCTTGAAATGTTCAGTGTCAGGGCTCATTTTATTTGTTAACTTGCAGATAATGCACTTTTGGAAAAAAATGGACGAAATTTTCCTACCCTTTGGGATATTTTTCAGACAGCAAATGGGAATTTTGTAGTTTTTCTTCAATTGGGAAAGTATCTTTTACGGATACTTTATAAAGAAGAGAAAAATCACTGACCCCTTTATAAACAAATTAGCAGTTTTGTGCACAGATTTTGTGCGCATCACTTAACAGATGTTTTTCGGTACCAATTAAGGAAAGCAACAAATAAACTTTAAAAACATAATAAATTTACCTGAATGGCAGCCTAAGGACGTTATCCTTTGCATGCAACCTAAAAAACACGACGATGTTTCAGCAGACTATTCTTGCTGAAATTTTCATTTTGAAATTTGGAACAGCTTTCGAAACCTGTTCAACATCCTTATCAACTTAGGTTACAGTGATTTTTTTTGCTAAAAATTACCGCCGATTTTCGGCTGCTTCCCAGATGCAAAAATCAACGTTTTTTCCCAAAAAATTTACCAAAATTTCCCCAAAAAAGCCCAATTCCCCCCCTCCCTTTTTATTATTATGCCCCCCTTCGAAGAAGAGGGGGTATATTGCTTTGCTCATGTCGGTCTGTCTGTCGGTCCGTCCACCAGGTGGTTGTCAGACCATAACTCAAGAACGCTTGGGCCTAGGATCATGAAACTTCATAGGTACATTGATCATGACTCGCAGATGACCCCTATTGATTTTGAGGTCACTAGGTCAAAGGTCAAGGTCACGGTGACCTGAAATAGTAAAATGTTTTTTGAATGATTACTCAAGAACGCATACGTCTAGGATCATGAAACTTCATGGGTAGATTGATCATGACTTGCAGATGACCCCTATTAATTTTGAGGTCACTAGGTCAAAGGTCAAGGTCACGGTGACCCGAAATAGTAAAATGGTTTCCGTATGATAACTCAAGAACCCATACGCCTAGGATCATGAAACTTCATGGGTAGATTGATCATGACTCGCAGATGACCCCTATTGATTTTGAGGTCACTAGGTCAAAGGTCAAGGTCACGGTGACCTGAAATAGTAAAATGGTTTTTGGATGATAACTCAAGAACGCATACGCCTAGGATCATGAAACTTCATAGGTAGATTGATCATGACTTGCAGATGACCCCTATTGATTTTGAGGTCACTAGTTCAAAGGTCAAGGTCATGGTGACCCGAAATAGTAAAATGATTTTCGGATGATAATTCAAGAACGCTTTTGCCTAGGATCATGACACTTCATAGGTACATTGATCGTGACCCGCAGATGACCCCTATTGATTTTCAGGTCACTAGGTCAAAGGTCAAGGTCACAGTGACAAAAATCATATTCACACAATGGCTGCCACTACAATGGACAGCCCATATCGGGGGCATGCATGTTTTACAAACAGCCCTTGTTTTTTGTTTTTGTTTAAGAAAGAAGTCTCTTATGATTTCTTAACTCTAGATCTCAACTTTTTATTTAAACATCCTGCAAAATATATAACTTTAATTTAGTCCTTTTTGTTGATAAATAATTCCCAAATTTGTCACTTTTATCAATTAAAAAAATCCAATTTGACCAGACTTCTTTTCCCAAAATGGCTAGAAAAACCCCTGAACATGCACTTAAGAACAATTTTAATTCTGTTACTTATAATCAAATTTATAATGCTTTATTTTTCCAAATTTCATGGTTTATCATGCTATTTTTCCCAATTTTGTGGTTTATCGCGCTAATTTTCCCAATTCGAATGGCACAGGCTGTCACAAATAAAAGCAAAAAAAAAATCACTGGGTTACATCAAATATCACGATATGCAAAAGATTGGTGTACTACGACCTAACCAATAGCGACACTTTTTGTCGGCAACATTACAACAGTTCCTCAATATGGTGGATAGAGCGTACGAAATAATAACAAAGATAATAAAAAGCAATTATTTCTTGCTTTAATTGTACCATTTGCATGACTTTGTGCTTTAGACAGGTAAACGTTGATTTTGCAGTATCTGTGTTCCTAAGCATTTTCAGTGGAGATCAAAATTTAACGCTGCACCTTAGGACAATAGACTGCGCTTTGCAACTCTCAGCAACCATTTGGGTTATGAAGCTGAGAGTTGAATTATTGAAACAAGGAGTCAGTCCATGTATAAATTAGCATATTTTCAACTTAGGAATACTCTGCGTTTTCAATTGCAAATACTGACTTGGATTAATATATATTTATTCTGCAGGCACACCATATCAAGTAAGTTGTTATAATTTGGGCATTCAGGATATTTTTAGGATCTGTTTATGGTTACCATTATTACTCTAAGTTTTCGTACATTCTTTAGTTTTCGGACACCCCCTTTTTTAGCCTAAATAATTATTTTTCTTGACTCTTAATTTAAGGACATGAGTGTTTTCGTCTATCATTTATGACTATACATTTTCGGATAGTATATCTTACAGCGCTACTTTACCAGATTTCTGCACTGTATTTGCGTATCTTTTGACACTTTGATCATGGATTTTTACAAATGGATTAAGGTCATAAAACCTGGGAGACGCATGCCTGAGGGTAATGTACCATAACATTTTTGTAATTGGATAAATAACCATGTATACTGGTAGAAAACAATTGCTTCACCCAACAGCATTTTAAATGATATCTTCCTATAAAGGAGGCAGTATGATTAATGTTTTTACTTTTATGTTCCGTATAATTTCAGGTTAGAGTTAGCAAATCTGTGAAGCTTTTATTAGTCCCCTACAGGTGAAACCAGAGGGGACTTATGGTTTGCGCTCTGTGAGTCTGTCTGTCACACTTTTCTGGATCCTGTGATAACTTTAAAAGTTCTTCATATTTTTTCATGAAACTCGAAACATGGGCAGATGGCAATATGGAGATTATGCACATCATTTCATTTTGTTCCTAAGTCAAGAATTCTGGTTACTATGGCAACAAATAGACTAGAAACATTGCTGAAAATGGTGGAGTTTCACAGGTGGTGGACTTTTATTGCTTGGCAATAGTCTTGTTATTTCAAAGTAGAAACGCTATTGTTTATTGATTTATTGATTTCATTTCAATACAATTAGAATTTTCGGACACTTACTTTTTGTCTCTAAATTTTCTCACACGTGTAATTTTTGAGTGTCTAAAAACTTAACAGTTATTACGATATTTATGACAGAAAAGTTATGTTGCTCATTTTACCTATGAATGTGCCATCTGGATTCCAGGCAGCAGACTTAAGTGAAAAATGCTGTTACCAGTTTAATCTCCTAGCAACCCGGAGGGTCAATAGCTGGGAGTTGGATTTTTACAACAATTTAAGGGCCTCAGTTTTATGACAGACTGAATCTTGATTAAACTTGGTCAGAATGTTTATCTGGCTGAATTCAAATCTGGATCACATGCATCAAAAACTAGGTAACCAGGCCAATTCTAAGAAAAACCTTTGAAACTTAGAGGCAACATTTATGACGCAACATGATTTAAAACTTAGTTAATATAATAATTCAACCCCTTTTTTCATGTAAACTCGCCACCTAGAATTCAGGCACCACTTTAAATTGGTAATAAGAGCTACATAAACTATTTTCTGTCACAAACAAACACAAGCAGATCATTAAAACATACTTACACACCATTTAAACAATGTATGTGATGTGGTGTACTCGCAGATTAATGATACTTATCTATGTTTTAAACACGTCAACTTTTCCAGAAAATGTCTACGTTTTGCAATTTAAAATGCCAAGATATTCTGAATTTGAAAACATGCAAAAAGATTTTTTTAAAGTATGATATATGTTAATTTTGTTAACCCAAACAAAAATGCAACAATATTTATTGTGAGATGTGTTGACACCATGAACAAATACACATACAACAAGACCACTGTCATTAGAATGTGTCCTACCGTAATTCAGATAACACTGTCATACACTATAGACTTTCAACTGACAGCATAAGAATAAACCATCAGACACTCAGGTGATAAAATTAGTGCAGCATAACCTTTTGCTTTCCTTTGTTATAATCGTCTATTCAAAACTTTTTGTTTTTGGTTTGATGACAGGTTTTAATCGAGTTTTTGTTTTGAGTATTTCTCCACAAAAGACAAGCAATTGGGTGTTGATGGTAACAGGTATTGTGCTTGTTACGTATGTATTTGAATGATTGAAACCAATTTAATAGACAAACATGGGACATATTTTAACCAAATGTTTTTGCCTTTATGAGGGAAAACTTTGATCTGTACGTATATACTCATAAAAGCTCAAAGCATTCAAGAAGAATGCATTGAAACTTGGTCAGAAAGTTTATCTTGACAATACTAGTTGAGTTCAAAGCCAGGTCAAGTGCGTCATGATATTAGGTTACAAGGTAAAATATTTGGAACCTTGTCATTCCTGTAGAAGCCACATAATCCTGATGAAACCTGGTCACACTGTTTATTTTACAATATCAAGGCCCAGTTTAAATATGGGTAAAATGCATCTCACAGCTAGGTCACCAGGTAAAATCTTAGACAAATCTTGTGACCACTCTAGAAGCCACTATTTTAACTCAATCTTGAGGAAACTTCTTCAGAATGTTAAACCTGACATTATATAATGTAAATTTTAGTATTATTCTGTCAAATCTGTGCGTCCAAAAACTAGGTCACCAGAGTAAATCTTATAAAAACCTTGCATCTTTTCTGGATGCCATATTTATGACTCAATCTTGATGACTCTTGGTCAGAATTTTTAATTTACAATATCTAAGAAGAGTTTGAATCTGGCTCAAATGCGTGAACAAATTGCGTGACGTAACGTGGCAAATCTTGGAATCATTTTCACTATGGATGCTTCATTTATATTTCAATCTTGATAAATTTTGTTAAGAATCTGAATGATTATATTGATAATACCTAGTTGAGTCAATTTACAATCTTTGTCACATTTGTCAACAAAATAGGTCGCCAGTTTTTAGCTTGGCTGTTTTCGGAGAAAACCCAAGCTATTGTCAGAGCCAGCTCGTCGTGTCTGCCGTCCGTGTCAAGGTTTGTAAAGGTTTTTAACATTGGCTCTAAAATGAAAGTCCTTCCACCTACAACTTTGAAACTTCATATGTAGATGCACCTTGATGAGTTATACACGCCACACCCATTTTTGGTTCACTAGGTCAAAGGTCAAGGTCACTGTGACCTCTAAAAAAAAAAAAAATTCTGACAAGCTTTCGCAGCCGAGCGTGGCACCCGTTATGCGGTGCTTTTGTTAAGGTTGTTTTTTCTTGAACTCGGTAGAGCACTTAAGGGCCCTTTTGTTGTTTGGCCTTTCCAAGATTCCAACCAAGAGACAAATTGGGTCTAATGAAAAGATTCATGTATTGTCTTTAAGTTAATTGCAACTACCTAGGGCTTCAGAAATTGTTATCGAAGTAAATAAGGACATAATTTTTATAAAAATACATAATAAATACATGAACTTAAGCATCAAGCCATCAGAGGTAGTATTTTCAAATGTTTGTGAATGACAGGTCACCATGGTATTGAACCAATGGCCATGGGAAGTACTCCCACCAGCCCTACCAGTCCCATGCCTGGCCACTCATCTCAGTATCTACCCAGCTACCTGCTTGGAGACTCCATGTCTCACGGTGTATCTGTAAGTGCATTAGCAAAAATGAAACTGTATTACTATATGTATAAACAAATAAAGCCTTTGGTAATATTTAATAGCTCCCTGAATAATGTACTTGTTTAGGAATGTGCTTCAGTGTTTGACTGGTTCACATGTTAGACAGTCTTTGACTAATAGAAAAATATACAGATGACTTGTATTTGTACAAATCTTGCCAATGTCATGTTTAGAAAAAAACACACACAATATTTTTTAAACTAACACTCATCAATATTTTTTATCCATGTGTCAGCTACATGTACAGGTATTGGAACTGTTTTTTCGGCCTTATTTTTTTCAGCCTGTTTCTTCCCGTCTCTGGGTCAGCAGCGGTAACAGCCCACCGAGGTCTTCACTCCACCGAGCTAGCTCCCTTACCTCACCTAACACGTCCCTGGCTCACTACTCAACACCGAGGTGAACTTTGCGGGAGCATTTGTCATAATTATAGGGTTTCAATACTAATGTGTCATTTTTAGCTCATCTATTTTTTGAAAAAAAAAATGAGCTATTGTCATCACGTCGGCGTTGGCGTCGGCGTCCGGTTAAGTTTTGCGTTTAGGTCCACTTTTCTCAGAAAGTATCAATGCTATTGCATTCAAACTTGGTACACTTACTTACTATCATGAGAGGACTGGGCAGGCAAAGTTAGATAACTCTGGCGTGCATTTTACAGAATTATGTGCCCTTTTTATACTTAGAAAATTGAAAATTTTGGTTAAGTTTTGCGTTTAGGTCCACTTTTCTCAGAAAGTATCAATGCTTTTGCATTCAAACTTGGTACACTTACTTACTATCATGAGGGGACTGGGCAGGCAAAGTTAAATAACTCTTGCGTGCAGTTTGACAGAATTATGTGCCCTTTTTATACTTAGAAAATTGAAAATTTTGGTTAAGTTTTGTGTTTAGGTCCATTTTATTCCGTAAATAAGTATCAAAGCTTTTGCTTCATACTTGCAACACTTACTAACTACAGGGCCCTCAATCTATCAAATCTGCGGCCGAATTTCGGCCGCAGTCCCCCACCTGAAAAGTATATTTTTTTCCCCTTTTGGGGGGAAAAATTCCCCCTGATTAAAAAAAATAATATATTTTAAAGATGTGTCTCATGATTATTATATCTCAATTCTATTTCAATTTAATCTAGTTAAACATACTTAATTATGATAAAAGAAATGAATATAGTGCAAACATGTACACATGTAATAATTAGAGAGTAGTAAAAAAATTCCCCAAAAAGGGAAACGCCGCCAAAATTCCCCCTCATGAGGGTAGCGACCCGCTTCCCCTAAAATGGATTGAGGGCCCTGAACTATCATAAGGGGACTATGCAGGCAAAGTAATGTAACTCTGACTGGCATTTGGACAGAATTATGTGCCCTTTTTTAACTTAGAAAATTGAAAAAATGGTTAAGTTTTGTGTTTAGGTCCACTTTATTCCTACAGTATCAAAGCTATTGCTTTCATACTTGCAACACTTATTAACTATCATAAGCGGACTGTGCAGGCAAAGTTATGTAACTCTGACTGGCATTTGGACGGAATTATGGGCCCTTTATACTTAGAAAATTGAAAATTTGGTTAAGTTTTGTGTTTTGGTCCACTTTACCCCCAAAGTATCATAGATATTGCTTTCATACTTGGAACACTCACAAATTATCATAAGGGTACAGTAAAAGGACAAGTTGCATAACTCTGGTTGTCATTTTTACGGAATTATGGCCCTTTTTTGACTTAGTAACTTTGAATATATGGTTAAATTTTGTGTTTCGATCCACTTTACTTCTTAAGTATCAAGGCTATTGCTTTCAAACTTCAAATACTTTCATGCTATCATGAGGTTACTGCACCTGGCAAGTTGAATTTTACCTTGACCTTTGAATGACCTTGACTCTCAAGGTCAAATTATTAAATTTTGCTAAAATTGCCACAACTTCTTTATTTATGATTAGATTTGATTGATACTTTGACAAAACTACTCTTACGTGACATACCACAATAGACTCCACCCAAACCATCCCCTGTCCCCTCCCCCCCTCCCCCCCCTAATCCCCCCCCCTAATTTTTTTATTTTTTTTTTAAAGATCATCTCACAAATGACCACCACACCACACTATACCCCCCCCCCCCACCCCATCCCACCCAACCCCCAATTTTTTTTTTGGAAACGGTTAAAAACACAAATATTTATTTTTATTAGTTTATGTTTGAAATACCGTTCAACCATCGCACAATCCCTCCCTTTCTAATGTTTCAGACATTCTCTTCCAAATTTAATACTCTCATTTGATGTTGATTAAAGGAGTAGTTTATTTTTTCTTCAAAATTTACTTTTCCAGTCGTTTTGAGAGTAGCGTGAGAGTAAAAGAAAAGGCAGGGGCTCCCCCAATCAAGAGTCTTCTTCAGACCACAAGCCCCTCCCACTCAAGTGTGTCTAGTCCATTTAGCACACCCTCACAGGTAAATGTTTTGATTATCTGGAATGCGAAGGTTTTCAGGGCTTTCATTTGACCTGGAAATTGGAGTTTACTTGCCGAAGTTAGTGACAGAGAAGCCAATCAGGTGACTAACTCTGTGCGGTTAACAATTGAACGGTAATGGATGTAAAAACACAACAGTATATGGTGCTTTTCTTCAAATAACTTTAAAACAATTTTTCTTAAAAATTTTAACTAGTGCATTAAAGACAGTTTTTATGCTGCTTATGGCAATCTAAAATACTAGAAATACCTTATTTAATATGCCTGTGTTTTTGGCAAATAATTCGACGTGTAATGCAATAATGTACACAATTATGCTGTATTTTTGTCAAATTTTTGCACCGATTTCAGACATATCAATTATTTATTCATAAAAAGTAAAATGGACACAAATTGCAAGGAAAACTGTCTTTTATGCGCTACAGAATTTTGCAAATGTATTTCAATAAGTTTAGATATTTGCAAGATAAGTTTTTATTCCCCTGGATCGAATGATCGCGGGTATATTGTTTTTGGCCTGTCTGTCATTGTATGTGTGTGTGTGTGTTTGTGTGTCTGTCAAAATAAAAATAAAAAATCAAAGCGGGGCATTAGGGGGCATTGTGTTCCTGATAAACACATCTCTTGTTAACGTTGCGTTAACATTCTGTCCAGCCCTTGTGTAAACCCCTGTGAACCCTGTTGATCCTTCGTCCTCTTATATATACAATAGAGCAGGCCTCAAGTGTTATTCAAGGTCTACATAGTAGAAGGCAGAAGGCAAGTATTTGTGGAAAGAATTATGTGCCCCCAAAAATGCTTTTATGGGGAAGAATGGTGTAGATCTTTTTAGCATATGCACACAATAATATTTGTTTCTTAACTAATCTTTTTCATTTTAAACACCTCAACTCCATTTTTATACGCCCGTATAAAATACGGGACGTATTATGTGAAACCCCTTGGCGGGCGGGCGGGCGGCGGGCGGCGGGCGGGCGGGCGGGCGGCGGGCGGGCGGCGGGCGGCGGGCGGAAGGCATCACTTTGTCCGGACTCTAATTCAAATTGTATTCATCCGATCTTCACCAAACTTGGTCAGCAGTTGCATCTAGTTGATATCTAGGCCAAGTTCGAATATGGGTCATGCCGGGTCAAAAACTAGGTCATAGGGTCAATAAGTGCATTTTCAAAGGGGCCACTTTGTCCGGACTCTATTTCAAATTGTATTCATCCGATCTTCACCAAACTTGGTCAGCAGCTGCATCTAGTTGATATATAGGCCAAGTTCGAATATGGGTCATGCCGGGTCAAAAACTAGGTCATAGGGTCAATTAGTGCATTTTCAACGGCGCCACTTTGTCCGGACTCTAATTCAAATTGTATTCATCCGATCTTCACCAAACTTGGTCAGTAGTTGCATCTAGTTGATATCTAGGTCAAGTCCGAATATGGGTCATGCTGGGTCAAAAACTAGGTCAAAGGGTCAATTAGTGCATTTTACTTTGTCCGGACTCTAATTCAAATTGTATAAATCTTATCTTCACCAAACTTGGTCAGTAGTTGCATCTAGTTGATATCTAGGCCAAGTTCGAATATGGGTCATGCCAGGTAAAAAACTAGGTCATAGGGTCAATTAGTCCATTTTCAACAGCGCCACTTTGTCCGGACTCTTATTCAAATTGTATTCATCCGATCTTTACCAAACTTGGTCAGTAGTTGCATCTAGTTGATATCTAGGTCAAGTTCGAATATGGGTCATGTCGGGTCAAGAACTAGGTCATAGGGTCAATTAGTGCATTTTCAACGGCGCCACTTTGTCCGGACTCTAATTCAAATTGTATTCATCCGAAACTTTTAAACAACTTTTTATCCTGCGTCAAAGTGGTATGGGGGTATAAGTTACATCAACAGCCTTGTATCCCTACCATAGACTATCGGTCAACAATAGACTTGATCTTCACGAATATGATAACTGCGCGAACTGGTGTACTTGAAACTTATTCCTCAGACAACAAAGCCATCTGGATTTGGATTTACAATCAGAATGTAAGTTGAATAAAAGCATTTATAGAGACCCATTACCTAAAAAAAAAGCAAAATCCATTTATTCCTTAAAAAGGTTTCAAGTATGTGTTATAGGTTATTGTAACTTACATCATGTCCATTATCATCGCAATTGACCCAGCCAAAATGCCTTATACAGGTTTATGATTATCAATTTAATACACCTCATTTACATTTATCATCCGCTGAACACTTATCGAACTTGATAGCAATAAAAACCGCTATAAGCATCTTATAAAGGTGAATTACAGACAGCCTTGGTATTCATGCTGATATAAAATGTAAAAGCAAACAGTATTTAAACATTCAAACCAAATATTTATTTCAGTTTTTAGGGAACTAATTTCAAGATAAGTAATATCAGTACAGGAAATACTGCCATTCTATACCTATGTAGGTCTAAACAATTATGATTTAAATATTGTGTTTTAGAGAACAAATGAGACTAAGTGTACACTTATTGATATCTATGCATATATATGAATATATCAGTTATATAAGTTGTTGTTGTTTTTTTTGCTTATTTCCAAAACAAATACATCAATCATCAGTGTATCATCTCCAATGGCACACGAATCGGGCGTATATTGCTCCGTCATGCGGCGCTCTTGTTTTTATTTAGAGAGAGCTTTTTCATGTTTTTATTAACCATAAAATAACCAGCAGGAAACAAGGTTTTTAAGAACTGAAAGGTGGAGTTCTCACTGGGGCAATACTTGGAGATTGCTTTCGAAAAACAAAATGGTAAAGATTTTTATTGTCAGTAATTTGAGTTAAGTTTGTTCATTTTTGGCTGTTTTCTGATTTTGAAAAACGAAATAAATAGTTTATATAGGCTAAAAAATAAAAAAAATGCTTATGGTAAGAAATAATTATCATTAATTAACTTCACTATTTTGTCAGATGTAAAAAACAAACAAACAGTGAAATGATAAATTGAAGATTTTTTTTTAAATACCTCAAATACATATGGGTTGATTTTATGTGTGTTAAGATGCTTAACAACATTTTAATAATACAAAAAAACAGCATTTAACTTGAATAGTCTACTAATTATTATGTTCAAGTCCATGAAAGATATGGGATTTGAAATAAGTACAATATTAGTTTCTCACATGCAAGTTAACCCAACAGTCAAATTAAAAAAGTTTCTTATGTGATACGTAATATATGGACACAACAGAAAAAATACACTAAATTTTGAGCTCAAGAGTCATGAGTATTTCTATTTTGTGTTTTGGGTATGATATTTGTAGGTTCCAACTATGGTGTTATAATGCTGCCATTTGGCTGTATTCTGCCTTTTTGTGCCAACATGGGTAGTTCTTGAGTCTGCATGATCGAATACGAAATTAAAAGTTTGGTGAGTCCAGTAAGTGGATAGGGTGTATTCCTCCTAATTGAGGTGTGACTGAAATCTAGACCCTGACAGTAGTTAGAGTGAGAGGCCATGTTTCTATTTAAGTACCCTGCCAGAAGTGGCGGCCTGTCTACGCCTGCTCCACCAACCACAGGTATTTAAATAAGTGAGCGTCGCTCAGAGAAATAAGGTATGTGCGTAAGTGTTGTCCCAGATTAGTCTGTGCAGTCTCCAACTAAGATATCATTTGCAGAGAGTGGGAATTTTTTTATTTGGTGCCTCAAGTAATGTTTGTGTTTCACCTACTGTGCTAAATACACATTGCATGGTCTGATGCATTTAAATAAGAGATGTTAATGCTTCTGTAATAATACTATGCTCAAGGATTGTTTAACATTAGTTTTGAAGTTTTGGCAGTAGTATTATTGGCATTATATTGCATGTATAAATTATAAATATCCATGAAAAAATAACAAACAAAACATGTAAATTTAACTGTACAATTTGTTTGTTCAGGCCTGTCTCATGGGCTGTATGATACAATGTATGTGACACCTGGCGACAGCTCTCATGGCATGACATCCTCTCGAATTGCAATGTCCCCGGCCCAAATGGACCCGTTCTATACACAGGGGTAAGCAACTTTTTATTCCCTGCCATAGGCGGAGGGATATTGTTTTGGGGTTATCCATCCTTCCGTCTTTCCGTTCGTCCGTCTTTCAGTCCGTCCGTCTCTTTTGTGTCAGGAGCCATATCTTGGACGTGCTTTGGCGGATTTCATTGAAACTTGGTATGAGTATATATATGGATAAGAGGATGATGCACGCCAAATGGCATTGTACACCATCTGTTAATAACGGAGTTATGGCCCATTGTATCTTGAAAAAAATGCTTTTTTGGTGTCAGATACAACACTTTAGTGTCCAGATGCATATTGGCGGTGGATATCAATTCAACAAATTTGCTTGTTTTGTTGCTCTTTTTCAAAGATAGAAGCCAGCAATTTGGTCTTTCGGTAAGCCGTTCCTATAGTTTTGTCATTGTCATGTCTTTACTAAACCCTTGTTTTTTGTGTCAAAATTGACCTTTCAATTTACATGCATTTTCTTTCAAATAGGTGTATTTCAGAATTATTACTGTGTTCCAAAAACATAGAATGTCAAAATACAGCATAAATTATATTGATATCATCTTTGGTGTAAGTAATTAGTAGTATGGATGTAAAAGTTTGAACTCCTGTTCCCAAAATTAAACAAGTAGAAGCTTTTTGGTTGAATTTTGATTAGATATTTGTATTAATGAAATTTGTTGAAATAATAAGTACATGTGTATTTCAGTTTACAATTTAGCATTTATAGTTTTTCTTTCAGTGAATCCCTCACCTCAGACGATGTTCTTGATGAAACATGGATCACTGTGTTCGGGTGGGTTGAGGATAGATATGAGCCTTGCTCCGTGAAATAGGGGGTTTAATGTGCATTAAATCTCAGTTTGCAGTCCGCATAGGCTAATCAGGGACAACACTTTCCGCTTTTATGATATTTTCTGTTTAAAGAAAGTATCTTCTTAGCAAAAATCCTGTTAAGATGGAGAGTGTTGTCCCTGATTAGCCTGTGTGGTATGCACAGGCTAATCTAGGACGACACTTTATGCACATGCATTAACCCTCTTTTCACAGAGCACACCTGTGCTTTAACTTTTTATACGCCCGTTTAAAAAAAGCGGGACGTATTATAGTTTCACCTTGGCGGTGGGTGGGCGGCGTCCACAGTTTTTCCGCTCTCTAATTCAAATAGTTTTTATCCGATCTTCACCAAACTTGGTCAGAAGTTGTATCTAGACAATATCTAGGTCAAGTTCAAATATGGGTCATGCCGGTTCAAAAACTAGGTCACAGGGTCACTTAGTGCATTTCAAGCATTTAGCATGGTGTCCGCTCGCTTATTTAAGTAGTTTTCATCAGATCTTTACCAAACTAGGTCAGAAGTTTTATCTAGACAATATTTAGGTCAAGTTCGAATATGGGTCATGCCGAGTCAAAAACTATGTCAAAGGGTCACTTAAACCATTTCAAGCATTTAGAATGGTGTCCGCTCTCTAATTAAAGTAGTTTTCATCCGATCTTCACCAAATTTGGTCAGAAGTTGTGTCTAGACAATATCTACATGTAGGTCAAGTTCAAATATGGGTCATTCAAGGTTAAAAACTAGGTCACGAGGTTACTTAGTGCATTTCAAGCATTTAGCATGGTGTCCGCTCTCTAATTGAAGTAGTTTTCATCAGATCTTCACCAACTTTGGTCAGAAGTTATGTCTAGATGATATGTAGGTCAAGTTCAAATATGGGTCATGGTGAAGTCAGGCTTTCTACGTGTCCCTACTTTTCCTACTTTTCTCTACTTTTCCCTACTTTTTAAAAAAATAGCCCTATTATCCCTACTTTATCATTTTGCAAGTAAAATAAACAAAATGTAAAATAAAGGCTTACATGATTCTTCTTTAGATATTTTCAGAATTTCCAGCCATTATGAATCCTTTGTAATGAGTACAGTTCAGATGTGTTTGGAGGATCACCTTGTGATGTCCATCCTTGAAAGCACCATGGTTCCTTGGCTAGTCAGTACAGACATACTGGTCTTTAGGTAAGATAATATCTTTTTACGCAGTGAAAATACATGTATGTTCTATTTCATCATAACATACGTGCTTCTTGAAATAGAGGTGACAGATATGCACGCTTCATCTAGAATTTATACTGCCAAGTTTCTTTTTTCCCAATAATGCTACTAACTGAGGGAACCCACAAATGCCATGCTGTGTTTTAAACCTTATGGGTTAAATTTGTAATTGCAGATGTTGCTTTCCTTTCTTACAAAATACATTTTAGTTTATATGTTAAGCTTGCTTTTCCTAACCGTCATATTTATCATAAATAATTTTGTATGACCCCACAAAAAAGGGAGGGGATGATTTGCCATTGTTTGTCTGTCCGTCCATCTGGCTGTCCATAGCCTAGATCTCAAAAGTATAACTGCTAGAGCCATCTTTCTGTGAATAGTTGTCAGGATGTGAACTTGTATACCTGAATATTTTGATGCAAGTGTATCAGATATCTATGGAGTTATGGCCCCTGATTTAGCAAACTATAGGAATCTTTGTGACAGAGCCAAATTGTGGGGCATCTGTGTCCTATGGACACACATCTACTTTAAAATTAATAAATCGATTAGAATTTGATTAACACCGTAGCATTTGTAGTTTGATATAAGACACTGCATTGACAAACTGCTTTGACCAGCCTTTATTTGCTTTGTGTCAATACTATGTTGCAGCAGTGACATACTAACAACTTAGATCCATACAATGTCCATTTTAATACTATAACTAGTCAGTTTCACTAACATAAACATTACTCGTAACCACTCTTAATCATTCAATTTGTATATGCATTTGCGGTAAATGGCGGACATTTGTGTTTACTAAATTCTTTAATACATTCATTGTCAATATTGGGTGTATTTTGGTTTTGAAAAAAGAAATCGTATTAATAATGGATTATCAGGTAATGGATAGAATTGGAACATGCAAAGATCTATCAATTTAATATGTTTTTACCTTGTACAGTATACTAAAAATGTGAAAATCTTAAAATTTTCTCTTCTTTTTAGACCTCATTTTAACTTTTTGTGCTCTGAGAATAGCAGTATTTTGTCCCTCAAAATGTCTAGAATTTGTTAAGGGCCCCCTTGATCCCCGGCCTAATCAGTTTCTATTCTACACAATCCTTTGCAATCATAATGACACCCCTGTATGGTTTGAAACTAATTTTGCTTAACCCTTTACTCCACGTAAACTCATTTTAACACCTTTGCAAACGGAATAGACCTTAGTCTCGGTTTGCTTATACACTTATAATAAAAATGTAATTCTTCACTATTGCCTGTGGTGAGAAAATTCTTTGTTTAGTACTAGTGCAAGAATACTTATATATTCATAGTGGGTGAAGTTTGGTACATATTCATGGAGGAAAGGGGTAATACTGAGGGCTTTTGTACTTTGCTTTATAAGATTAACAGTGTATGTTTTGAATGTCAGGTTCATTATTGTATTCAATTGTGTAAATTGATGTTAAATGAGAAATAAAAATTTCAGGTGCCTGTATTTCAAGGATGGGCAGAACAAGGCATTCTCACAGCATCAGATGGACTAGGATATGTATCAATTTGATGGTAATTCCAGCTGAAAAATGGTAATAATTTTCTTATTTAGCCCTACTTTTTAACAGTAAAAATCCCTACTTTGCCCTATGTTTTGCTAAAATCTTGCCCTACTTTTGCCCTAGCATTTTGTGGAGAGGCAGTAGAAAGCCTGTAAAGTTATCAAGTTGTCCAAAGCCTTAAAATGGGCGTATATTTTGACAGTTTGGCACTCTTGTTAAGAAAATAAGTTTGTAGCCATGTTAGTTGACATGTGCTGAAATGCGTGCCTTTATTCTTTCATCATTCAACCAATGGGGATTAAGTGGTATACCTGTCATTGTTTGCATGTATTCATCCTTCCAATTACCTTTTTGCTGGCACATTGTGAACAATAGTAACCTAATAAATTTTAATGCATCTCGCATTTCAAATAAATTTTAAGTATGTTTTTGTTCTGTTGTGACTATTGGAAAAACTTATTGCATTCTTTAATAGACAAGCATTATAGAAGCATTTAGATGACATGATCAATAAAATTAAGGAATGTAACAGTAAGTATATGCTAATTGCATTCAGTAATTTTTTGATACAGACAATATGTTTTGTAGTTTACTTTCATATAGTCTGTTTATTTCAGATTTCCCCCAGCAGCGGCCTCCTATATACTACAGCAATTCTCTCAGTATGGCAATATACTCCGACATGTTGTAAGTGATGATCACCTGCTATTAAAGTGTTATGCTATTTACTAGGTGTGAAATTACCCTTTTGCTGTAAATGTAAAGACGGCAAATGAAATATTTTTGGGTGAAGTTTTGACTGAAGTTTGGAGTTTTTTTTCTGCACATTTGTTAAATGCCCTGCAAGTGTTTCTTTGTGCAATCTTACGTTAAATACTCTTAAAAAATAAATCTTATTATTAAGATATAAAATACGTATCAGAATGAGCTTTTGGGTTACATTTGCATCAAAATCATGCAAGGCAGTAGTGTGCAGTCTTCAAAATGAAAAATGTTGAATACTTTCATGAAAAAGCAGACTTCTGCTTCAATTGATATTTTGGCTGTAATTATGAGAAATCAAATAGTTATACCCCCACAAACGAAGTTCAGGGGGGTATATAGGAGTGAACTTGTCTGTCGGTCGGTTGGTCGGTATTAAGTGTCCGCTCTCTAATTCAAATAGTTTTCATCCGAGCTTCACCAAACTTGGTCAGAAGTTGTATCTAGATGATGTCTAGGCCAAGTTCGAACATGGGTCATAGTAGTCAAAAACTAGGTCACGGGTCACTTAGTGTGTTTTAAACATTGAGCATGGTGTCCGATCTCTAATTCAGGTAGTTTTCATCCAATCTTCACCTAACTTGGTCAGAAGTTGTATCTAGATGATGTCAAGGTCAAGTTTGAAAATGGGTCATGCTTGGTCAAAAACTAGGTCACGGGGTCACTTGGTGTGTTTTAAACATTCAGCATGTGTCTGCTCTCTTATTCAAGTAGTTTTCATCCAATATCTTTTCCAAACTTGGTCATAAGTTTTATCTAGATGATCTCTACGCCAAGTTTGAACATGGGCCATGTCGGGCCAAAAACCAAGTCATCGGGTCATTCAATGTGTTTTTTAACATTCAGCATGGTGTCCGCTCTCTTATTCAAGTTGTTTTCATCTGATCTTCACCAAACTTGGCCAGAAGTTTTATCTAGATGATCTTAAGGCCAAGTTCGAACATGGGCCATGCCAGATCAAAAACTAGGTCAAGGGGTCACTTAGTATGTTTTACACATTTAGCATGGTGACCGCTTTCTAATTCAACTAGTTTTCATCCGATCTTCACAACACTTGGTCAGAAGTTGTATCTAGGTGATGTGTAGGTCATGAATGAACATGGGCCATGCCAGGTCAAAAACTAGGTCACGTTGTCACTTATTGCGTTTTAAACATTGAGCATTGTGTCCGCTGTTTTTTGTGAAGACAATATGCAAAATATTCTGTGTCAATGCGGCATGTGGGTGTATTTGTCACATCTAGAGCTGTAACGATTCGCTTCGATGCATCGAAAATCCGATTCAACGCCGCTGATTTTATTTCGATACCAATACAGCCAATTTCGATTCGATTCACTGCAATCCCGAATGATCCGCATTTAAAACCTTTCTTTCCAAATCCTTTCTTGTCATTTGTAATACGCCTTGTTATTGGTCAATAACCAATATGGCACCCAATGAATGAATGAATTACATGATTAGCATAACATCAGCCGGTAAAATGGCTTCTTCAACCACGCCGAAAGACGCACCAACAAAATTAAAATCAAAAGTATGGGAACATTTTGGGTTATGCGAAGGTTTTGATGCAAAGGACACTTGCAAAACGTGTTTTGTTGACGTAAGTTACCCATATGGTTTGTTTACTAAACTGTGTGCATTCTGTTAAGAAGTCAACTGGAAGTTGTTTATATACTTACATGTTTATTTTTTCTGTTAAACACATGCGATACATTGTGCATTTTATGTTATTAAAGAAATAACTCGACAGGAAGTTTTGTTGAATGAATGTTTTACTTAAAAAAACAATGTTGCGTTTTAAATTTTATTTAAAAAATTAAACACTTTATATGTACATCGTAATAAGTTAATAACAAATAACAAACATATCAATTCATGCTCTGGACATACCAAACATGAAATAGTTTGCAAAATAAGCAGCAAATAGTTTAATATGAATTGAATCGAAAATAATTGAATCGGACCATTTGGTATCGAAATTGAATCGAATGATGGGTGAATCGTTACAGCTCTAGTCACGTCTGTGACAAAACTCTTGTTTTCAGACTAAACTGTGGTTTTCTTTCATGTTGATTGCCTTTATGTACATGTAGTAGTACATCTGTTAAGACCATGTTACTATTGCAGTTAACACCAGAAGGGAACTGGATGCATATACACTACCAGTCGAAGATACAGGCCAAGAAAGCTTTGAGCAAGAACGGCAAAGTTCTGGGCAACAATATTATGGTTGGGGTGAACAGCTGTATAGATAAAGTGAGGAAACTAGAGTTAAAGATATAAGTCATTTATTGGCTTGATAAACACGTTTCTTGTACATTAAAAGCTTTTATCATTTGAACTAAAGTGAAATTATGGGCATTTTTGCTATTGAATTGAGCTGAAAAGAATTAACAGGTCAAAAGAGTTTGTTAAAATGTGGTAACTGACCAATTATCTGCAACTCATCTTGCTACCAGTTATTTATAAAAAATATATATTATATTCAATATTTTACATGACTTTCCCAGTTCTCTTAGCCGAGCGGAACTGTCTTTTTCTTAGGATCAGAGTTAGTGTTCGTGTGTCTTATGAATAGATATAGTTGCAGGAAAACGAATAGTTTCTGTCGTCAGTTGTCAAACAAAAGTACGGTTGATTTTCAAATGCATTATTTTTCTCTTTCTGGGATATTGTTTAGTATGTTGATCCTGCATTAACAAATATAAGTGTATATGAAGTGAAAACACCAAAAATAAACAACAGTTGCGATAGACACCTATAAACATAGCATAAACAGTTAGAGGCGTCTAATGTCACTTTAAGTGCTCTTGAAAAGATGACAACATACCAAATTTTATAAGTAGTTTCCTGTTTCAAAGTTACCAATTGCTATTGTGGTTGATGGTGAAGCTACATGTTAAGTCCATGTAATTGACATGAACTTTTGACCTTTACATACTGCACTGTTAGTTCATGCTTGTGAATGCATATTAATAATTTTTTTCAGAAAGTAATGTTTGGTGACAAGGAAAATATAGGTTTCTCCGGCACTAGCAGCTTGACATCGACACCAGGACTGGGTAATGTGACCTCGCCTGCTCCCTCTGGTCTCAAGAACACTCCAATCCGCTCACTAGCCGCCTCTTACAAGGCAGCACGCAGCGAAAATGAGGTTAACATATTTGTTCTTATCTTCCGCCCACTGATTCTTTTAAAAGACAAACTACAAATTATTGTAGTTAACAACTTGTACCCCAACATAGCAATGTCAAAAAGTCAACAGCTCTTCAGAGTAAAAATAATTCCCATTTTCACTACACATTTGTTTACATCTAGCCTTGAAGACAACCACCTACCTATTCATGTGACCAAGTGGATTAAAATCCTTGACAAGCTAACAACAAAGTGATGGCCTTGCTTATAATTACATTATATTTTTTGATGATTTTGGTGAACATTTAGTGGAGTTTTTAGCCCTCGTAATAAAGGTTTACAAATAATTGGATAATTTTAATAATGGTGCAAATGCAAAAACAATTTGTTTTGAGAAAAATTAGCTATCTATATCAGGGATTTGGTACTTAAAAATGCTCTCAGATGCTTTTTTGTGTACACAAATATTTTATGTTACTTCGTGTAACGATGGTTATTAGTACTAAATAACACTTTTATATTTGTATTTACTGATGTAAATTATGAAACTATTTACAAAACAGTGATTTTATTATACCCCCATTACTGGTACTGGTCTGTCGGTCTGTCTGTCCCGAAAATTTCTTGGTCAGAAGTTGTATCAAGATGATGGCAAGGTCAAGGTTTAATATGGGTCATGCCGGTCAAAAACTAGGTCACAGGGTCACTTAGTGCGTTTTAAACCCAAAGTTTGTCCAGACCATAACTATGTCATTTATCGATAGATTTTAAAATGACTTGGTACATTTGTTCACCATCATGGAACGGTGTGTCTTGTGAAAGAATTACGTTGATATCTCCAATGTCAAGGTAACACTTGGAGGTCAAAGGTAAAATGCTTGTCCAGGCCATAACTTTGTCGTTGATAGTGAGATTTAAAAATCATTTGGAACATTTGTTCACCATTATTGGACGGTGTGTCCCGTGTAAGAATTACATTGATATCTCCAAGGTCAAGGTCACACTTTGAGTTCAAAGGTCAAAAATGGCCCTAAATTAGCTTGTCCGGGCCATAAATATGTTGTTCATTGTGAGATTTTAAAATCATTTGGCACATTTGTTCACCATCATTGGACAGTGTGTCGCGTGAAAGAATTACGTCGATATCTCCAAGGTCAAGGTCACATTTTGAGTTCAAAGGTAAAAAATGGCCATAAATTAGCTTGTTCGGGCCATAACTATGTCTTCATTGTGAGATTTTTAAATAATTTGGCACAAATGTTCACCATGTTTGGACGGTGTGTCCCGCAAAAGAATTACGTTGATATCTCCAAGGTCAAGGTCACACTTTGAGTTCAAATGTCAAAAATGGCCATAAATGAGCGTGACCGGGCCATAACTATGTCGTTCAATGTGAGATTTTAAAATCATTTGGCACATTTGTTCACCATCATAGGACGATGTGTCGCGCGAAAGAATTACGTCGATATCTCCAAGGTAAAGGCCACACTTTGCGTTCAAAGGTAAAAAAAGGTCATAAATGAGCTTATCCGGGCCATAACTATGTTGTTCATTGTGAGATTTTCAAATCATTTGGCACATTTGTTCACCATCATTGGACAGTGTGTCGCGCAAAAGAATTACGTTGATATCTCCAAGTTCAATGTCACACTTTGAGTTCAAAGGTCAAAAAAGGCCATAAATGAGCTTGTCCGGGCCATAACTATGTCATTCATTGTGAGATTTTAAAATCATTTGGCACATTTGTGTACCATCATTGAAGGGTGTGTCGCGCGAAAGAATTACATCCATATGTCCAAGGTCAAGGTCACACTGAGTTCAAAGGTCAAAAATGGCCATAAATTAGCTTTTCCAGGCCATAACTATGTCGTTCATTGTTAGATTTAAATATCATTTGTTTAACATCATTGGACGGTGTGTCACAAGAAAGAATTATGTCGATATCTCCAAGGTAAAGGTCACACTTTGAGTTCAAAGGTCAAAAATTGCCATACATGATCTTGTCCGGGCCATAACAATGTCATTCATTGTGAGATTTTAAAATGACTCTGTACATTAATTTTGTTCACAGTCATTGGATGGCATGTCATGCTTAAGAATTCAAGAGTTTGAAGGTCAAAATGGCCATAAATGATAATAGCATAATAATTTTTAAAAATCGCCATAAATTAGCTTCTCTTGTAAGCTCCACTGGCCAAAGGCAAGCGGGGCTTATGTCATGGTCCTGTGTCCGTCATGCGTGCGTGTGTCCGTCTGTGCGTTAACTTTTCTTTTAAATATCTTCTTCTCCTAAACTACTAGTCCAAATCTGATTAAATTTCTCAGAAATGTTCCTGGGTGAAGCTCTTTCAAATTTGTTCTAATTATGCCCCTGGGGTCAAATTTGACCCTGCCCCGGGGGTCACAAAATTGAAAATTTGCTTATATAAGGCCTATTTTGTGAAAACTTTTAAAATCTTTTCACCCCCATAACCATTGGGCCTAGTGCTATCAAATTTGGTATGTAGAGACATCTAATAGTCCTCTACCAAATTTGTTCAAATTATGCCCCTGGGGTCAAATTTGACCCTGCCCCGGGGGTCACAAAATTGAACATATGCTTATATAAGGTCTATTTTGTGTGTTTGTATGTAGTGACATGTAATAGTTCTCTTCTTAGTTTGTTCAAATAATGCCCCTGGGGTCAAATTTGAAACTGCCCAGGGGTCACAAAATTGAATATATGCTTATAAAGTGCTTATTTTGTGAAAACTTTAAAAATCTTTTTGTCCATATCCATTAGGCTTAGGGCTACCAAATTTGGTATGTAGTGACATCTTATAGTCCTCTACCAAGTTTGTTTAAATAATGCCCCTGGGGTCAAATTTGACCCTGCCCTGGGGGTTACAAAATTGAACATACGCTTATATGTAGCCTATTTTGTGAAAACTTTAAAAATCTTCTTGTCCATAAACATTGGGTCTAGGGCTACCAAATTTGGTATGTAGTGACATCTTATAGTCCTCTACCAAATTTGTTCAAATTTTATCCCTGGGGTAAAATTTGACCCTGCCCCGGGGGTCACAAAATTGAACATATGCTTATATAAGGCCTATTTTGTGAAAACTTAAAAAATCTTTCTGTCCATAACCATCCGGCCTAGGGCTATCAAATTTGGTATAAAGTGACATCTAATAGTCCTCTACCAAATTTGTTCAAATTTTATCCCTAGGGTCAAATTTGACCCTGCCTCGGGGGTCACAAAATTGAACATATGCGTATATAATGCCTATTTTGTGAAAACTTTAAAAAAAATTCTCGTCCATAACCATTAGGCCTAGGGCTACACAATTTGGTTTGTAGTGACATTGTATAGTCCTCCACTGAGTTTGTTCAAATTATGCCCCAGGGGTCAAATTTGACCATGCCCTGGGGCCACAAAATCAATTATATGCTTATATAGTGCCTATTTTGTGAAAACTTAAAAAATCTTCCTGTTCTTAACCATAATGCATAGGGCTACCAAATTTGGTATGTAGTGACATGTAATAGTTCTCTACCAAGTTTGTTCAAATTATGCCCCTTGGGTCAAATTTGACCCTGCCCGGGGGTCACAAAACTGAACATACGCTTATATGGGGCCTATTTTGTGAAAACTTTAAAAATCTGCTTGTCCATAACCATTGGGCCTAGGGCTAACAAATTTGGTATGTAGTGACATCTAAAAAAACTCTACCAAATTTGTTCAAATAATGCCTCTGGGGTCAACTTTGACCCTGCCCGGGGGGGTCACAAAAGTGAATAAATGCTTATAAAGCGCCTATTTTGTGAAATCTTTAAAAATCTTCTTGTCGAAAACCATTCGGACTATGGCTACCAAATTTGGTATGCAGTAACATCTTAAAGTCCTCTACCAAGTTTGTTCAAATTATGCCCTTTGGGTAAAATTTGACCCTGACCCGCGGGTCAAAAAATTGAACATTATTTACGCTTATATCTTGCTCAGGCCGTCAACTGATTCCTATGTTTCTATATTTTCCTATATTTTGGAGAATTGTCCCATATTTTTCAAAACCTATATTCCCTATTTTTTTCTATATTTTTTTTACTTTTTTCCTCTATTTTCCTATATTTTTTACTTTTCGTCTATTTTGTTCTGAAAATTTCCTCTTTTATTTTTTAAATACTTAAAGAAGTAATACTGCTGTTAGATATTTTAATTTACAGTGTAAAAAGCTGTCCCTCCTCTTCCAAAGCATCACCATCTTGCAGGAGTGCTGTTGTACACCATTGTGATATCTATATGGACACCTTTGGTGAAGAAAAATACAACCATTTAAAAGGTGAGAACAAATCCTAGCAGATAGTTGTAACAGGTCTTTCCACAGGGATGCTCTTCTGAGAGGATATTTAATGCTCTTCCTGATTATTGAGATGTTTTAATGTCATTTTGCCATGTATACCATAGCATCTTTTTCTTGTTTTTAAGATATGTAACTACCATTGTGTGTCTGATACCCATGAGATTAGATTGTTTTACAATTGATATTAATAACATTGTGCAATTCTGTTCAATTAATTATTTTGATGTTCAATTTCAAATATATTTATATGCAGAAGCTGCCAGAAAAAAATTATGTTCTGTATGTGTATTTTATCATATAGGATGTTTTGGTGTTCTTTTCATGTCCTAAAAATGTTTGATTGAAGAGTGTATAGACATTTTAATGTGCATAAAATACAGAATTTGTATTATATACCATGATATGATACTACATGTATGTGATTCATGTTTTCGGTTTCAATAATTTCATTATCAATATAATGCTGCACTCTTATGTTAGGTTGTAAAACTATGTTTACTAATGTTTTGTTGATTGTTAACTATTTAAAAAAAAATCAGGTGTCTACATTGATGACCACAGTGTGTTGCTGCATCAGCATATCTGCCTTGATGGGAAGATGAGGGACTGTTAAGTAAAACATGAATATAATGATAATTGACGGAAAACAAGTAAGTAAGAAGTTCTCTACATATCTCTAGAACATTACTTTTTACCATAAAATTCCTATATTTTAACCCTAAACAAGCCCAAACCTCCTATATTTTGATGCAAAAATTCCTATATTTTTTCCTATATTTTCACCTTAAGTCAGCTTGCTTATTTTGTGAAAACTTAAAATATTCTTGTCCTTAACTCTAGGACCTAGGGCTACCACATTTTGTATGTAGTGAGATATAGTAGTCCTCTACAAAGTTTGCTCAAATTATGCCCCTGGGGTTAAATTTGACCCAGCCCAGGGGGTCACAAAATTGTACATGTGCTTTAATAGGGCCTATATTTAAGTATTTGCACATGCCGAGAATATTTGTTTCAGCCTTTTTTCAGCAGTGGAGCGATACAGGGCCATCATGGCCCTCTTGTTTTGTGAAGACAGCATGCAAAATAGACTGTGTCAATGCAGCATGTGGGGGTATACGTCACGTCTGTGACGAAGCTCTAGTTTGTATTTGACACAAAATTGGCATTCTTAACTAGTATTTGAGTAAGTTAAACATTCTTTCTGCTGCCAAGTGGGGACTGAAATCTTCCATGTTATTAATCTAACATATATCAATCATTATAATGAAATGTGCAGCGTGACAAATCAGTGTGGTCATTTTCTGAAACAAATTAACATTCTTGAATGGGGATTTCAGTAATTCTACATATTCGACTCTCAATTGCCATTTATAACAGGTATTTTGATATGTTATTCTGAGCTGGTATCATGTAATTACATATTAAAAGATGATAGAAATCATATTGAACATTGTTTATATGAAATAAATAAATCTCCATAATGGAAAGTGCTAAACACAAAAAATAAGGTAATTAAAAATAAATAAATAACGTACTATAATTGAGGTTTTGGGAATTCTTAATATTGAAGTGGCCACTTGCACTTGTTAAGATCACGTTTCTGCTTTTGAAATAGTTTAAATGTAATTCCCCCAACCAATCATTCTCAATGCTGACTGTCAGAGTTACACAATTCCCATGGACACTGTAAAATCATATTTCATGCACAGTTTTTGGAAGAAAATTATCCGAAAAAATACAGACCTCAATTTTCAAATTGTTGAGGAAAAGGTGGACAAACTGATAGAGGGCAGGCTCCTAATTGATCTCTCTCTGATTGGTTTTTCAATATTAAGCTAAGTGTTTGATTGACAGGTGGCGAGGTGTTATTGTCTGATCAAATTAGAATCTGAATAACAAGTATTTTGTATACATGTATTATTAGCCTATACAAAACTGTCAAACCAATACTATGCATGGGAAGTGTTTACAGTTACTGAGCTGATAACAACAATAAATACAAGTTACTGTGTACAGCGCAAAACTTTTTAACGGGCACAAGGTTTTTTATGCGCAAATTGAAAAATAAACAGATATATAGACTGAAAACTTCAGCCATTGTACTATTGGACAATCAATTAATCCGTGTTATTGGAAAGCTTTTATTTATTTTGAAAGAACACATTTTTTTTAAAGGAGCATGGGTTGCACAGCACTTTATATTTGACAATTTTAGGACTTTTCTCTCAAGAATATGGGGGCCCTGAAAAGAGGGCAGTTACATACAATAACGTTTTCAGGTGTCAATGTGTGTCTCAAATGCTCAACAAGCCATGCCAATTATTGCTAAATGAAAGCTTTCTATGATGAAGTTAAAAACACAAACAAGACCCAGTTTATCCTACTCTTACCCACAAATAAGACCTCTTTGTATACCTTACTTAACCTGCTCTCTGTGTTGTCAACAACAGCCCCAATGAAAGCTGACAATTAATCAATACAAACACAAACATAGAAATTTGTGCATTTTTATACAAACATTGTTATTGGTTTGCAACTGTTGCTATTCTGTTCATACCTACCGTTACCTGCTATTAGTTATTTTGACAACAGCCATTTCAGCTTGTTTAACAAAAGTGTGTAGAATTATGGAATAAAAAAGGCGTCAGCTATGATAATTTACAATAACGATGACATTTTTCATAAGTTAGCAGCACGAATAGCATAGTTCAAATGTATACTATACAATTAGATAAGGTAATGGCATACTGTGTACAATGATTTCAAGTCATATTATATGGTCTTACTCTCTGAACATTTTCTGTTGAATATCTCTCTGTATTTACTGTAAGTTAAGACTGACATGATGCCTTTTAATAGGTATACAAACTTGGAAGTGTCATTTTTGTGAATAATTGCTCAAAAAGTGCCATGCATAGAACAGCCATTGATGAAAAAACACTGTCCATGGCAACTGTCTGTATTGGGTAGTCCACCATGAAATCATGTTAGATTGTAAGGCATAATTCTCCCCTTTTGGGAATATATCCTTAATCCACGAAATTCAAAAACTGAAGTGTCAATGGACCTTTAATTAGGAATAAGTGTTATTGTAGAAGTGTTTGATTTATTTATGTTTTGTGTAATAAATGATGAAACTTGAAATACAAATCCAATAAGTTTTAGACTGTCAATTTACACACACTAAGTATTGAAAGCCATACCTGGAGCTTTCGTCCGTGTACTATGGACTTCATCAGCAGAATGAATATCTACTGTTGGGAAACGTTAACACCGCTAATTGTCGGGGTGAGCGATGTTAACGTATGGTCCCAGGTTTGTGAGAGCTGGTAGTGGCCCCTGTCCTTGTTTAGCGCCGGCCTTGGTGCACGGATGTAAATAGCCTCATTGACCCCTCTCTCGAACCAAGATGGCTCACGGTCCAGAATCCTAACGTTCTCCATTGTGATTTTGTGGCCTGGTTTACAATCATGTATATGCCTTGAGACTTCAGATGATGTTGAACTCAGTCTCCTGTGTTCCATGAATCGTGCTTTTTGATTTCTTTCAGTTTCACCAATATAGTCCATTGAACACTGTTCCTTTGGATGGCCATCACATTTGATATGGTACATAGATAAGTCCGCAGATGTCTTTCTTGTCTGGTTTGTCCTTAGGGTGAACTAGCAATTGTCTTAGAGTTTTATGTGGCTTTAAGGATACGCTGATGTTGTGTTTAAGAAAGGCCCGCTTCAACTGTTCAGAGGTACCTTGAACATAATTTTTTAATGGAAGGACAACATTGCCCTTAGACTTGGCTAGCCCTGGTCCTCTCTTGTCTTTTCCCTTCCTTTCTTCGGTGCCCATTCCGGATAGTGGCACTTCTTCAAGGCCTGGCTGACATGCTGCATTTCATTATTCAGGATTATCATGGAAACCACACAGTCAAACTTTCATCGTTAAAATACAAAATTAACAAATATCATTTAAATTATTTATCCTTAAACAATGTTAACCGGTAGTTTTTTTTAACTACCTTGAATATGTATATTTCCCATTACTCTAAAGTCAAATCAATGATTGGGAATTGTGTGACTTAATTTTGGTTGGGGGCTTGGGGAGATCTTTTTGCCTTAGGGAATATGAATCAAAAACATCAGCCAAAAAGCCGTGCATTGTTTACAGCCTGTAGGGAAAAAAGCATTCTCTCAGCAATATAGATCATTCTTAACTTACATACATGTCTCTTTCAGGTTGTTCAAAGCAGTCAAGCTCCCAGGAAAAACACCGGTTTCGTTAGTAAAGCTATGGAATACATGTTTGGATGGTGATGGCAATTGACGTGGAAAGAACTAAAGGACATGTGATATAATCTTGAATAGAATAATCTGTGTATATTAACAATGCATGTCTTTGCCCATTATATTGATTGATTATGTAATTTGTAAATAGATTTCCATCTTTTTGAAACTTGCACGTATGTTGTCTTTTCACACTGTAAAAGCATCCACACAACCTGATCTCATGTTGATGTTAAATTTGACCTTCTTTGTAATTAGCCTAATTGAGAAGGTAACAATTCTTGGTTTACACAAAATGAGGCTTTTTGTCTTACATCAATAATGCTTTCACAAAGCTGTGATACTATCAGGGATGAACACTATAAACACAATAACAACTAATTAGAATATAGTGAAGCAAATATATATTTTTTATGATGCGATATTGTATTGAGCCAGCTAATGAATTGTGATGGAATAACTGAGATTGGGTTCAAAATTCGGTTCCAGCACTGAAAGAGTTCAGGCATTTGATTTGTTTTCTTCTATAAATTTAGCATGTTGACGCTCGGTTACAAAACTTGTCCAGTATATAGAGTTGTATACGAAAGAACTGTCGTGGCGCGGGGTTAATCAAGTGATATAATATGAAAAATTATTTGTGAAGTTTACCGGCACTTAAAATAAAAACGACCATTAAACTCGAATGCTATTATTTTCCAAGCAGAGCAAATTAAAAATTCTTCTTAGAACATATACCAAAGCTGAGCCATTAAGTTTCAAACAAGAACATTGTCTAAATTATTTTCTGCTTGTATTAACTATGCGACCCACAGATTGTTGTCGGTTATGAGCAAAATGACATCATTTGACTAGTTATTGTAGAGGACTTTTTTACAACGTTTATTACCAAAATATAAACCGATAGTTTGTAATTATTTTCCACTGGGTCTTCATTTTATTTGGGAACTTATATGAGCACTATACACTTCTTTACTAAACAATATGAAACGCGTGTGCCTTGCTGTATCAGAGTTGTCATATTTTAAAGCAATATTCATTAACCATATGAACATATGTGTGATTAATTTGAACATGTCTTATCGAATGTTACTTTTCAAAGTCACCTTTTATACTTTCTTGTTATAGAGATAATCAAAATAGTTTGCGCATTTAGAAGCTTATTTTTGTTTTGACAATTTACACAGCAGACGAGTTTGAGACAGAAACTCACAGGCTATTAATAGAGGATGAAAAGAAATCTCGACCTGTACTTTTTTGCGAGCTGAACTTGATAAATGTTTTACCTCCCGGCTCTAACAATGTATTAAATTTATCTATTTTTAACCAGGTTTTCCGAAGGAAAAAACTGGTTATTAGATTGGCGAATGTCGGCGGGTGTGCTGGCGGGCGGCCGGAACAAGCTCGTCCAGGCCATAACTTTGTCGTTCATTGTCAGATTTTAAAATCATTCGGCGCATTTGTTCACCATCATTAGACGGTGTGTTGCGCAAAAGAATTACGTCGATATCTCCAAGGTCAAGGTCACAATTTGAGTTTGAAGGTCAAAAATGGCCATAAATGAGCTTGTCCGGGACATTACTTTGTGATTCATTGTGAGATTTTAAAATCATTTGGCACATTTGTTCACCATCATTAGACGGTGTGTCGCGCGAAAGAATCACGTCGATATCTCCAAGGTCAAGGTCACAATTTGAGTTTGAAGGTCAAAAATGGCCATAAATGAGCTTGTCTGGACCATTACTATGTCATTCATTGTGACATTTTAAAATCATTTGACACATTTGTTCACCATTATTGGACGGTGTGTCGCGCAAAAGAATTACGTCAATATCTCCAAGGTCAAGATCGCCACAACTAAAAATAGATTTTGAAACAACTAAGTAACTATGAACAATCAGTAACAATGCACATTTTGATTTTGAGTTGTCTCTCTTTATCAGACTTTTTATGCCTCCGGTAGGATGGCATATAGCAGTTGAACTGTCCGTCAGTATGTCAGTATGTGTGTATGTCAGTCTGTCAGTCCGTCCGAAAAAAACACTTTAACAGTTGGCCATAACTTTTGCATTATTGAAGATAGAAACTTGATATTTGGCATGCATGTGTATCTCATGAAGCTGCACATTTTGAGTGGTGGATGTTAAAGGTCAAGGTCATCCTTTAAAGTCAAAGGTCAAAACAAAAAATATTTTTTTATATTTTAAAGCGGCGCAATAGGGGGCATTTTGTTTCTGACGAACACATCTCTCTTTTTTTTAAATTGAAATCAAGGTCAATGTAACACGAGGGGGTTAACATTACACATTTTGAATTGTCTCCCTTTATCAGACTTTTTTTCAACTGGAAACCTGGTTTTGTGACAATTTTGTCTCTTGTCTTCTTAATTGCAATACAATAGAACTAAAACAAAAGTAATGTGTTCGCCTTTATTTGTATGTTAAACGACTAGTTTCAAATCTAAATCCTCTTATATATGCTAATGTCTGAGAAACAGTCTATCAACAGAAATCTTTTCTTATTATTCCCAACGCCTCTAATCATTGATATCTTAACCTATTTATGCCTTCTGGACTCTTCCATCCTTCTAAATTGGATCAATTTATTTCCAAAATGAGGGATGTCTAGTATATTTATTTCTATATTTAGAATATTTCTAACAGAAATTCCTTTAAGCAAACAGCGCAGACCCAGATGAGACGCTGCATCAAATTTGTCACAACTATGGTCGTGTTTGAATTAAAATTCAGTTAGTATGCATATCTTTGTCGTTACTCTGTTTCGGATGGATTAAGTGAGTACGATTTAAAAAACCGCCTCTGGATAATATGCTTTGACTAATCCAAGATTGCATGTATTGGAAAGGCGGATGATTTCCACTGTTGTGCAAGCAACCAACGTTCATGTTCGTCTGTTCAGTCGAATAAAAAGCCCAGTGGATTCTTGGCCAACGCACATTTCCTTCCATCGTTAAATTTAACTTTTTTTTGCAAATAATTATGCAACGTATATTATAATGTCCAGAATAATTATTCAGCCCCACAGTTCGCTGGTTGCAATTGTATTTTTAGACATGCACACGTCACGAACATTGTATTACAAGTATCTTAGCTGTAAAGCAAGTCGTCGTTTGCGGCGATTTAGTTGGTTAAACAAGAAGCAATATAGCGTTGAAACCAACCGCTCAGACAGTAACATTATTATTTATTTTTCAAACAATTTCAAAATAAATTTTACTTATTAACCCTTTCAGTGCGGGAACCTGAATTTTGAAGGCCTTTGCAAACAGTTTGGATCCAGATGAGACGCCACAGAACGTGGCGTCTCATCAGGATCCAAACTGTTTGCTATTCTGATAATATTCTCTTAAAAAAATCGAAGAAAATGCTAATTTTAGATATTCAGCAGACGACATTTTAGCAGACGACAAATTTCCAGCATGCAAAGGGTTAAAGTACTTTGCATGAAAGGAATTTTATAATTATGACATGAAGAGACATGATATGAACAGATTCGACAGACCTAAATCAACGAATGTGTCCAACTGTCCATCTCAATTATTATTCATTTGTCTGAACTGTACTATTGAAATAAAAAATGAAACGAAATATATATATATATAATTGACATTGACAAAGCGATGACATGTGGCCATAGTTGAGAAGGCCTCTGCTTTGACCTCTAAATTTACACAGTCGAAGGTTGAAACAGCTTTCAGTCTATTTTTCAAAACTTCGGAGGTGAAGGTTAAAACTACATCACAAGACCAATTCAAAGAATGAAGACTTTATAAAACAATTTGTATTGATAATAGTATGCTCTGATCACATTTTAAAGTTATTTGTATTTTTCACAAGTACATACGTTATTTGCAAAAATGTAAGTTATATCCTTTTCGCAATACAATGTCATCTTTTTTCCACTCGGCGTTAAGGACGAAACAGTTCTGAGTGAATTTAAAACTAACTTCAATTATCTAATAAGAATGTTTTATATTAAATTAGTGTCCACTTTTGAACATAAGAATATCATAAATGTTGACAGAATGGCGTATGAAACATTTTTGCACTGAACATATACTTTTTAAAACTTATTGTTGAGAGCAAAAAGTTCTAAGGAACTTTAAGTAAGTTATCAGTTTCAAGCCTTTATTTGAAATCCAATACACATCTCAAATTATTTTTGTGTTGCTCAAATATATATTAAAAATGTTAGCCCGTAAATTATCATTTTAAATCATTTAATTATAAGAAAAAGTTTGAAGTTATAATTTATCTTAATTTATCTTTAAAACTTAATTGTGGCAAGCGTTTGTCGCTTTTATATTTGAATTTTACAAATCCATTTCTTAAAAATTCAAAAAATCATTTAAGTATTATTTTGAATAAGTACTTAAAAACAACAAATAGTAACAAGACACACTTGTACGTAATAATAACAATTTGCTGGTATTAGTGTTTTTAACAGTCAGTAATTTTTTTATAAAGGTAAATTCGTTCAACTTACTTGATCGACTTCTACTTTGATTGTGCCTACATGAATTCAAGGTTGAGTGTTCTATCCCAACTTTGATTGTACCTACATGAATTCAAGGTTGAGTGTTCTATTCCTATGTTGATTGTGCCTACATGAATTCAAGGTTGAGTGTTCTATCCCGTTTTCAACATTCGATCATATTTGTTGTATAAATTAATAAATTTGCAGATTACTGTCACAAACATTTCTTTTTTAAGTAAGAAAAATCAAGTGTGATGTAAAACTAAGTTGACAAAAACGTTTCGCGTACGTATCTTCGGATATTTTTATATAATATTGTTTAGGCCTAACAAATGTCCATCATAAAACGACATTTGTGGCAAAGTAATTGAAATACTTAAAACTTGAATATTTGTTAATTGCTTTATAAAGTGTACTCATACAAATTTCACTACATAAAAGTCAAGCAAATATCAACAACATCTACCATAATTCAAACAAGAACTATTTAAGGTTGATCTTTAATAAAATGTGAAGAATCCACTTATTATCATGTACCTGGGGTACATTGTTGCAATCGTTAAAGTACCCGGGGTACTTTTAAGTACTACCCATGCCGACAAAGTAACCCTCAACGGGGCTCGAACCACTGACCCCTGGAGCAATGGAGCAAAAATCTACCGCTCTATCCATTAGGACCATCTGCTCTTATACCATTTTCATTGTATTTTTTACATTATATATGCAGTCCTTGAAGTATCAAAAAATACAACGACAACAACAGAATTCTCCAAATTATTCAATCGTTTCGCGTTGCAACGCTTTATAATTTTCAGGTTTTTAAATCGTCAAAAGATGCCCATAATGGATATTTTAAAGCATGGTAAATGTTCAGTATTACTGTTTCCTCACAAATATCATAACTTCATGAAAAAATTGCGAATCTGAAACATTTTTTTTCAATTTTGTCAATTTACCAAAGCGTGAAAAACACTTTCAGCACATTTGTTATAATGTGAACAAGAGGTATAAAGGTGAGTTACAAAACAATTCAAGTATAGGTCAAGCTGTATGGGTAAGGTAACATACACAATATTATTGTACAACACAGTTACTAGGATGATATAAACAAACAGCATAGTACTAGATCAGATCCTGATAATATTTGTATATAAAAACAAATACAAATGCAGCAAGAAAATAAGGATGCAACGACATTCGGTATATTATCAACAGTATATAATTATGTTATAAGCATTAAATAAAGCTAGCAGCACAATTATTTATGAACAATATCAGCCAGGTGTATTTTAAAAATAATCTAAAATAGTCTTTATAAATTTTACTAAATTACAATTTTTTTATCATTCTGTTTCATTCATGATTCTTTTAAAAAGTATTGCATTATTGGTATTATGTCTAATGCATGGGAGTAGTTGCTGTCGTTGGTTTGCAAATAAAGGACAGTTCAAAATGTAATGGAATTCATCACCAATGTCATTTAAATTACACAGTTGATACTTTCTTAGGTTACGTTCAATATTTTGCCAACGGCCCTTTTCAATTGGCAGATGGTGGTTACACATACGGAACTTTATAAAGTAAGGGTAATAATAATCAGGTACATACGGTGGCATAGAAATGGTGGGATAGAGGTGACATTCACTTCTCTTTTTTTAAATTGCTCTCCTCTTTTCTATCTCGTGGCCACGAGTTAGCTATGTTGTGGCCACGAGATAGAAAAAAAGGAGTGCAAAACTAAATAAAAGCTGAGTGCAATTAAAAAAGAGCGGTGCAGTAAATTAAGGTAGAATGCAGTAAACAAAATAGGAGAAAATTTTCGCTATCTCGAGATCCCGAGTTCGTCAGCCAATCAAATTTTGCGTAACATGTGTAAATATTCTGTACGCATATATATATAGCTGGTCAAAGCGGGCAAGGCTCTGATATAACATAACATACTACTATTAGTATGCATACTACTATTAATACTACTGCATCTGCTGCTGTTGTTATATCCCCACAAACGAAGTTAAGGGGGGTATATAGGAGTGAGCTTGTCTAACGGTCGGTCCGTATTAAGTGTCCGCTCTCTATTTCAAGTAGTTTTCATCCGATCTTCACCAAACTTGTTCAGAAGTTGTATCTAGATGATCTTAAGGCCAAGTTCGAACATGTACCTTGTCTTTATTAATTCGATAGTTGCGACATTTAGGCTGAATGTGTCAAGTTCCCCATGGGTACTACTTCTCCGAACCCCAGGTACTTTGAAGTATACTTCACCGTACACCGATTTTCAAATGATACTTTCGGGTACCCCGGTATACTTACAGGTACCCCATCTTTCATAATAAAAAAATTTCGTACCCAAAATTGTTCGTACCCAATTTTTTTTTGGTACCCAAATTTTGTTCGTACACAATTTTTTTGCCATATTTTTTCGTACCCAAAATGTTCGTACCCATTTTTTTTACGTACCCAAAATGTTCGTACCTTCATTTTTATCGTTCCCAATACGAAAAAAAATTTAGGTACAAAAAAAATTGGGTACAAAAACAAGAGAACTTTATTTAATTTTGCCAATAATAAATGCTTGGTGCCAGTAAAATATTGATTATTCCAGACATAACTCATTCCACATTGATCAAAAATACATTTCATTGTATCGATCCATTTGAACTTAATATCGTTTGCACTTGAATTGGAAAATATTAGCTTATACATTATCGCGCTGAGCTTATTTTGATAATTAGTAACAAGGTCATACCAAAACCCGACCATTCGCTTTTTAATTACAATTGGTAGTGGATAACGACCAAGATCTCCATAAATTATGACATGTGGTGTACCTTTTTTAACACCAAAAATATGTTTTAAAAAATCGGTGTGAACCTTTCCAATAGTTGATAAGTCTCCGTAACCCCATACTTCGCACCCGTATGTTAAAATTGGAACAATAGTATTGTCGCACCGTTTCAATTGACATTCAATAGATAAATCGAGGTTTCTTATTTTTTATATAGACTAAACATTGCCTTTCTTGCCTGTTCTACTACATGCTTTTTTGCTAAGGTGAATTGTCTGTGTTCAGAGAACATCACACTTACGGTAAATATGTAAAATAATCAACTATCTCTAATGAGTATTCATGTATTTTTATATCTCTTTTTCGTTTAATTTTATCACCCAAAACAATAACTTTAGTTTTATCATAATTGATATCTAATTTCCATTGGCAGCAATACGATTAAAAAGTGTTCAAAACAGACGCAATGTTTTCTTCCGAAGTTGCAAATATAACTTTATCATCGGCGTAAAGTAGTACAAGCATTTTGACGAGTATATCTAAATCAGCATCGTATATCTCCATACTTTTATCATTACGTGTAGTAATACAATTTTCAAGGTCATTTAGGTATAAGGAAACCAGTAGGGGGTCAATTTCCCCTTGGCGGAGGCCTCTGCTACACACAAAGAATTCAGAACACGTACCAGATATTGTGACACATGATTTAATGGAGCTATACATATTTTAATAATATTTAGGAAGTTACCACATATATTATATCTTATTAATTTTGACCACAAACCTGCCCTCCATTCAGAACCAAAGGCTTTTTTAAAGTCAACGAATGCGTAGAACAATTTATTCTTTTTAACTTTTAAATACTCGGCAAGCATGTGAAATACAAAAATATTATCGATGGTGCTGTATTTTTTTTTCGAAAGGCCGCTTGATTAACGTTTTAAAACATTACCAGTTTCAATATATTCAGAAAGTCTGTTACTTAAAATACAGGTGAACAGTCTTCCTAAACAGCTGAGCAGTGTTATTGGACGATAAATTTCGGGCAGATGCACGTCACAACCAATTGTCTAGGATTCTGGCACGTGACCTGTTGTCAGACGCATGTTAAATAATTTGTAATATAAATCTGTTAATTTATATATACTGTTTTTAATATATTCATTAATAATGAGATCGAGTCTTGATGCTTTTCCATTTTTAAGGGGCCGGACGGCTTTATGAATTTCTTCTACTGATATTTCGACATTAAAGATTATTTCGGAAATCGATACTGGGATATTCCACATTAGGTTCGGCATTGTTATCAGTTTCATCAGCATTGAGTTTCTTAGAGAAATCATAAAACACGTTTATATCAACATCCGGTATTCGTTGTTTCTTGTTAATGCTATTTATATAATTCCAATAATCTTTCGAAGATTTCATACTTTTCAATTTTTTACGAAACTCTTTTTTGAAAACGAACAATTCGATGCGAAATGTTCTTTTATAACCCTTGCTTGGTTTGTTTAGATCAGGTTTGTTTTCCTGATTTTTAGTGAAATGATAATTTCGTTTGCAAATATAATATGTTTTATGCGCGTCTTTTGCACTTGTTATTGAACCAAGGCTTACGTGTATTTGGTTTCGTATGATAAGAATTTGTACGGTTTTGTGTGCCGAACGTTGTTTTCGCAGAAAGTATAAGTATATTTTCTACATCTTCAGATATGTGTCGTCATCAACATTAAATTCAAACATATTGGCTGTAGCATCATTCCATGGTTTAATCTTGTCATTTTTGGGATTTACATTGACATTGTTGCAAATATCTTGCACCTTTAGAGCGAAAATAAGGGGGCAGTGAATATCAGATAGCAAATAATTAAAAGTGTCAATCTTAAAGAGCTGAAAAGTCTTAGTGAGTATGATGAGGAAATAACATAATCACTAACAGAAGTTTCATGACAAGTAAATTCACTTATACCTTTATCCTCGAAAGCTCGCCCATTCAAAATTACACAGTCATTACTTAAAAAAAAAAGACAATATCTCTGCCGGCCTTATTTATAAATGTATCTTTCGAGTTCCGCTTAACTGAAAAACGGTAAGTATTGATTTCGTTAATTAAATCAAAATCAAATAGGATATCCTTGTTAACATCAATAAAGTCAAAAATGTTATCATCGACAAGTGTTATATCATCAAGATTTCCCGTTCTCGCATATATATCCCCTATAGTTATGACCTACTTACTGTTACAACAAAAATTCGGTCAAAATTCGTCATACAGTTCCGACTTAAAATGTTTTGAATTTTCGGGCTGTACATATATAGCTCCAAGCATGACATCTTTGTCTGTTTTAAAAACTAATTTTATTTAATTTTAACCACTGAACATATTCACTTTCAGTATATACTTGGGTTAAGTACTCACTTATTGAATTTCTTACAAATAATGCAATTCCTCCTGATTTTGTACATAGTTCTGTTTTCGATTTTTCAAATAACATTCATAATTAGGCAATTGAATAACATCTAAATCATCAAGGTGTGTTTCAAGAGAGCACATTATATGATGTTGTGTTATGTACTCGGTAAATTCGGGAGCAAGTAATTTAGAGGACAGTCCATTTACATTCACACAACAGAATGAAACGGTATTTTTACGATCACCACGGCTATCCTATAGATAAGTTGTTTCCACATCGGAAGTAATCCGCGAAGCCATGCGCTGCGAAGATGATCGGCGTCCTCGTTGGGAACCCAGTCCGGGTATTGCTTGGTCATCAGCTTTAACCTCCGTTCCGTCGACGTACAATCTGTCCCTGACGAGAACGGCCTTCTTGTTGTCGCGCCTGGCTAGGCGGAGGATTGGATACAGATTACGGCGTGTGGCCTCAATCTCTTCCGGAAACTGTTCGTGTATGCCATAAGGAGTGCCCTTTAACAAGTAACGGTTGTTAACGGTTGTGCTCAAATATATGAAAGGCAGTCACTTATCAAAACACAAACTGTTCGGAATATAAATTATCACAACAAGTTGAATTATAAACAAATAAGACTTTGATCGATCAGTTGCATGGCGTATTCTCAAGCTATCCATTTATTCAAAACGTTTTGGGAAATGAATGGTTGCAAGAAACATCTTAAACACAGTTAGTTTGTATAATAATATGTATTTTCTCTGTTTCAAACATAATTTAAACGCCAGCTACAAATGATTGACACTTAAATTACCATCGTGAATTATTATAGCTTGTGTCTAAAAAATTAAGGTAACTGCGCGTTATTGTTTCGATTTAACTGCCAAGACTGCAATATTTGAAGATGTATTTACGTTTTTTGTTCGTTTACTAGTATAAATTTGTTAATTATTGATAATATTTTCGTTTTTCGTCGTCAAACCAGTCGCAACCCTACCATATTATAAATGCTTTTTAAAACATCTGACCGAGATCGATGTTTTTGTTTACTGTGTAATGACATTTCTATAAAAAAAGTGGTCGTGACAAACAAATGATAAAATATTTTAGAGATGCACGCTAATCTACAAAAATGTTCTGCGGTAAAACTTGTGTTATCGGTCAGGGTCATGATTCTTTTGGAAATGGTCGGAATTAATAAAATGTATCGGTCGAGAGTGTTATAGCACTTAAAAAATATTGGTCAGCGTTATTTAATTTAATTGTGCACTGGTGGCATTATAAATAAAATTCACTCAGATATAACAAGCAGTTTGCTAGAAGTTGACATATCATCATGACAATCGTGTTATAAAGTACGTTACATGTAACAAAAAGACATGATAATAACTATTCAAATCTGATAAACACAAACTACTTCACATCACATCTCACAGTCATGTTACTAATCACTTTCCATCTAAGTATACAGTCATACTGACAGCTACTTCCCATCTTACAAACAGCGTCATGGTATTAACCACTTCCCATCTGATAAACAACGGCAAGATACTAACCACTTCCCATCTGATTAACAATGTCAAGGTACTAACCACTTCCCATCTGATAAACAACGTCAAGGTACTAACCACTTCCCATCTGATAAACAACGTCAAGGTACTAACCACTTTACATCTGATAAACAACGTCAAGGTACTAACCACTTCCCATCTGATAAACAACGTCAAGGTACTAACCACTTCACATCTGATAAACAACGTCAATGTACTAATCACTTCCTATCTAATAAACAACGTCAAGGTACTAACCGCTTCATATCTGATAAACAACGTCACGGTACTAACCACTTCTCATCTGATAAACAGCGTCAAAGTACTAACCACTTCACATCATATAAACATATTCCTTTAACTAATTACAACCCATCTAATAAACACGGTCGTGGTTCTAACTTCTTCATACAAAACAAACATAGTACTCTAATCACTTCCCATCACATAAAAACCGTCATAGTAATAGATAATTTCTTTTAAATTATCATATCTAAATGTTATTTACTTCCAATCTCATAAACACGGTAAGTGTACTAATTACTTCACATCGCATAAACATGGTCGTGTTACTTACTTCTTAGAAACTCAGAAACGCAGTCACGGAACTAATTTTTCCCGTCTCAAAGAAACAGTCATGGAAATAACTTTTTACAATCTCATTAATACAATCAGGGTACTTATCTCTCCCAATCACTGTAGGAACAGTCATGGTTTTTATTATTCCTTCATATAAACAATCAAGGTACTAATTACTTACCATCTGATAGACACAACTAGGTACTAAGTTCCTCCTATCTTATCGACACAGCTATGCTACTGATAACCGCCAGACAGAGTCATTGATTTTTTTTCAGATAGCTAATATTTTTATAATTTGAAAATGATAAATAAATACAACCAGCCAATACCGCCATGTTGAAAAATGCTGACCAAAGACTATTAAATATTCACGAAGTTTTGTGTTTTGTCTATGTTGTATCATTAAACATAATTTTACTTATCCCGTGTCACGTTGGCAAAACATTTGAATGTGTTAAGTTACAAACATCGTAACAATTCGAGGGCATTTTTCACGATGAAGTGGAGCAGAACATTAGTGTGTTAGATGCAATTTAACCATAATACATCTAAATATTAAGATTATAATAGACGTTAATGAGTTTATTCTTATTGATTCCCAACAAAACATTTTTTGGACATTTAGAACATAGCAAGGGTCAAAACAAGGAACAGAGCTACCATGTAGAAAACATCCTTTGAAAAAGAAATCGGAATAAAACAAAATAATGAAAAAAAATCGAATAACAAACAGATAATAACAAGAGATGCGTTGTCAGAAACACAATGCCCCCTATTGCGCCGCTGTGAAGCCATACATTTGACCTTGAAGGATGGCCTTGACCTTTCACCACTCAAAATGTGCTGCTCCATGAAATACACAGGCATGCCAAATATCAAGTTGCTATCTTCAATATTGCAAAAGTTATTGCAAAACTTTAACCTTGGTTAAAGTTTTGGGACACACATACAATGACTAACTGACTGACACAATGACAGACAGACAGACAGGCCAAAAACAATATACCCCCGATCTTTCGATCCGGGGGCATACAAATAAAATATGTTGACATGGGTGAATGGTCAATTTTATTCAACCCTCAATTGTAAAAAAATATGTTTACTGTAAACTTAAATGAATCAAAACCAGTTAAGAATTGGGTAAACACTAAAAACTGATTTTAACTAAACTTGCAATTGAGCCAACATTTTTACAAGCTTGACCACCAGACCCTTCTTTGCCAAACAACCAGCCCCAAAGTATAATATTCGTTTTCTTGAAGTTTGAAGGTCCGATTTGTTTCTTTTTTGTTTTGAATGCGAAAAGATTATTGAAAAGGCGCTTAATGTAATAAAGAAAGTATTCTAGATTCGTTCATTTATACAGTACTATTACCGGTTAAGCGTTTCCAATTCATCCCATCTACACGAAAAGACCTTAAAAGCTCAATCTCCAAACTAGGTACTGTTATTAGACCGTAATCCGAAACTCGTATGTGACCTGTTTTCTTATTAAATGCGTAAACTCGATCGCTCACCCAATTAAAATACTACAACACAAGAGAAACAAAGTGGAAATGGAAAAGAAAGCGTAATCAGTATATCGGTATTCATAACCGACAATTAATGCATGTTGGATGGTTTTATAGTTTTTTTCAGTCCATACGTCATTTTTGCAAACATGTAACGCGAAAAACGTCCATTTAATATAGGTGTGGAAAGAGATTATTGTTTATGAGCCACGTTAATCGAAAATGGGTCGTATGTCATATTACAGCAAGCATAATTCGCGAAGACGCATTGTTGCAGTCTGGCAAAGAGAAACCATTTCCTCTATCAAGTCACCGAAGATTTTGTGGTTTCAATAGCGGGACATGTTAGTTCCTGACCAGACTGCACTGTGCGGACGCATAAGAAACGTTTTCGCTTGACGAGGCACATTACATATTGTAGTTGAATCTCTATCTTGTATATATTTAGATCTTGATCATTGCTGGTAGATTCAAATCAAGTATTCTGCAAAATTACTTCATTCTTCACTATATGTGGTAACAGTTGCTATCGGAGTTACCGAATTATGTGATGAATAACGCTTAACTACTTCAATCAGAGCATTCCGCAGATCTTCGTTCTTTAAGGCGTACAGTAATGGATTCCAAACACAAGACGATTTGGCGAACATGGCTGGTACCAGGGCGACTGAAGGAGACACGTCGGTAACGTTGTTGACCATTGCCCACAAAGAAAAGATTGCGTACGGAAGCCAACTCCCAAAAAAACCGACTAAAACAAACACAAAACATTTGATTTAGTTCTTTGTTTGAAGTTCGTGAAGATATATTCTGGATATGTTGATTTCTTAAATATAAAATATTCTATAATGTTCTCTACAATGCAGTACATGATAATAAACAACGTGATCAAATATGTAAATTATTCAGTAACTATTGATTATAATCACAGCAACTGTTGTTGTTGACGAGAACAATATGTCATTGGCCACTTTCCAGTTTTGATTAGAAATTTAGCATGCATTTTCGATAAACAAATTTAAAGCGGGAACATTTTTAATTTTTTAAAATTGCTAAACGACAACATGCGTTTACAATCCATCAACAAAAAGACCCGTGTATAATAACATGTGTTCTCATATGAATAAGAATATGCGTATAAATTGCCTTTATATCCAAATCAAAGACTAGAATTATGCAATGACCTTATTTTTTAACATCAAAGAACATATTTATGTGTATACAATTGCATAATTACCCGCTAAAAGAATGTTAGTATATAATGACATAATATATCCACAATTAAGAATGTAAGAATACGATGATATTTTAACAACATCAATAAATAAAAGTATATGTATGTAATGACATTATATACCCAAAATAAAGAAAGGATGTCTACAATAACATCATTTATCCATAATTAATGATATAATAATACAAAGGCATTCTTTACCCACAGTTCAGAATATTAGAATACTATGAAATTCTTTAATCACATAAAAATGTTAGTTTACAGTATGTATAAATAGAAAATATATAAAATAAACTTTATTCGGCACCGACATAGTATTCGATTTATCCCATCAATTTTCTTAGTCGTCAAATTTTTTTTTAAATAGAATAGGAAAAAGTTCTATCGGTTCACGAAAAATCCCAAAGTTATTCTAAGCAACCATTGTTTTATTATTGTATTTGTCCCGAGCCTAATATATTACAAAAAGATCAGTCACTAACCTGTTTTTGACGATGCTGGAACAGCATCGTCTAAGGTATGATAACCATCAATTTTTTTTTCACAATGGCGACCTATGTAAAAGACCGAGCCAGTCCGATTGAGATAACTCGATTTTTCTGTTACTTCCCTTGGGCATACGCCACTGCGTTGGAGATTGCTCGTTGATTCTCCTAGCAGAGTTGTCGTTCGTGTTTCAACATTCAACAATGGCCGCCCCCATGAAAGTCTCGATTCAAAACTTTCTTACTGCATAAATTGGCTTGTTATACTATTTAGAAGCTGTCATTTATGATATATGAATTATTTATTCACTAAATCTCCGCTAATGACAACAATGGATGGAATTCGAAGGATATATTCGATTTGAATGGATCACTTTCTACAACAACGACTTCGCCCATGAGAGACTTGATAACACTCGTGTCAAAACTTTCTTACAGCTTAAATTGGCTTGTTTCGCTATTTAGTAATGCAACAATAAATGGAATTCGAAGGATATATTCAATGTGAAATGAAGCACTTTCTGGATCTCGACAGATTTACAAGGCAAAACTGGCATACTGATGATACTGGTATTTTTAGTTATCAATTTAAGTCACATTTTGCTTTATAAATTTTGTTCGAGCATTTTACGACTTATTGAATGGCTATGATACCCGATATCAACAGCTCATATGGCATTTGCATATCACCAAGCTGTCCTGAAATACAACATTGATTACAAACTCTTAACTCAAATTACTGGTTTGTATGAATTCCTTCTTCTTTCTATTTAAGTAGTTGATATCATAGTCCAAATAATTAGACGTAATTTACCGTTTAGTCCATGTATATCGACCTCATATTTATAGGAGTAGATATTATGTTAAAGGGGCCTTTTCACAGATTTTAACATGTTTTGAAGTTAGTCATTAAATGCTTTATATTGATAAATGTAAACATTGGATCTTAAAAGCCCCTGTTAAAAATCCAGAATAAAATTCTTGTAAAAAAAGTAGTCCGCCACAGGGCTTGAACCAGTGACCCCCTTAGTCCTGGAGTAAAAACGCATAAGCCTGCTCGACTTTTCTGCCAAGTATAAATGGTTGACGAATTTTATACCTAATATAAGCAATCTTCGTAGTTTCACACAATTAAACAACAACAACATAACTCTCCAAATTATTCAATCGTTTCGCGTTGCAACGCTTTATAATTTTTAAATCGTTAAAAGATGCATATAATCGCTATATTAGACCATGGTAAATGTTCAGTAATACTGTTTCCTAAAAATAACAGAACTTAAACAAAAATTTGCGAAGCCGATACAACTTTTTTCAATTTTTGTCAATTTACCAAAACGTGGAAAAATCTCTTTAAAGTTAAATAAACTGTATCCCAGTAAAAGAGACATTAAGGCGATTGTGGCCAGTTTAGATCCAGTTCAGCCTGCAGTTGCTTGAAAGCTGTTTGCTTAAGAGCGGTTTTCTGACAATGACAAATAGTTTAATTGGATACTGATTAGACTGCCCTTTTCCTGTGACCTGGCTAATTAAATTCAGAAGCCTGGTAACAGTTTAACTTTAATGTTACCAATGTGTCAGACCAGGGCCTGGATTTTGAAATCTAGAACATGCATGGTCAGAAGATGTCATTAAAGATTATACATTTTTTCAAACATATACAAATGCATAAAAATATAAATAGTAAAATGCACTAAGTCAGAAGGCATTTGACTTCGGCTGGTGCCTTGGCACACCAGGTGTTTCGGTTGCAATAGTTTGATGGACTCACTACTTGGATGTGTAGTTACATTATTTACAGTATATCAAACAGTATTTAGCATGAACCAATAATTTTTTCAAACATAAATAATTATTGATGTAAAATGCTTGAAGGAATAATATTTAGAGTTTAATAAGGCATTTTCTTTTTGTTTTAAAGGATATCTTTGAAAATTATATTTTTTATGAATATTTTGGCAACAAGGGGTAACGCATGTTTAAAAAATGTAATTAATTTTCGACAAAAAACTGGTACCATGAGTAGCATGAAACAATTTTTTTTTAAACATTTGTATTTGATGAAAAATGATTGCAAAAATAATATCTAGGGTCTAATAAAGCATTTTTTATTTTATTTTAATAGGTTACTCTTAAAATTCTATTTTTCATGATTTTTTTTTTGCAACAAGGGGTTATGAAATTTAAAAAATGTTACTGGATTTTACGACCAAAACTGGTGCTATAATAATACTGTAATGCACTTCGCCAAAACATTTATAATTATATTGTTTATTCTTGAAAATGTATTTCCCCTATTCACAAAAAAGAACACTTTTTATAAGAAAATTCATATGTAATGATGTTTACTTTTATTTTCAAGAAGCATAATGCCTCTTTTTAGTCGTATTCAGCCACAAGTTCTTGTCAGCCACTTAAGGGTTATATGTTGCCTTTCTTTTACTAAATGCAACATAATTCTACGCTTTGAGACATTCATAAAATATTTTATGTCTTTACAACACCGACAGGCTAATTAATTTATATATCAAGTACTTCCATACTAACAGGACCATTCTAGGCGGGCCACCTAGCAACCTTGATTTGTTCATATATTCCTATCAATCTGTTATATGTGTTATGAATCATTTGTTCGGAGAACATTTAATGTTTGTTATAACTTTTAAATGATTCAATGTTCAAAGTGATATTGTTATTGACCGATAAACCAACATACTGATTAACAGGGAATATTTTATTAATTATTTGCATTTTATCTTACATGCGAAATATTTGCCTAAATGTTTTTCAAACTATAGAGAAATCTATATACAATTAATTATTGACGACGTTTATCAAAAAAACATTTATGAAATGGAAGTTTAAAGATAAAAATAAATAATGCGAGTTTTTGTCAGATATTCGTAATAATTTCCATTATAATTGAGTGTCTGAGCAATGTGGATGAATGAATATATCGGATAAAACGAACACTTGTCTACACTTGAATTATGATTTATTTTTCAATATTGTATGCACTTAAATTTAGCCTTTATGCTTTTTTTATAGCATTTATAGACAGTGTCCCACCCCAAAATCAAGGAATTATTACTTGTCATTCATTTGTGTAATGGTATACTATAATTTTGTGGTAGAATATTTGAGAAAATCATTAGAAACGAAACTTTTCAGTGTGAAATTTTCCCTATGGTTATGGAAATTACCGATCGTCGGTTTCTGAAAAACAATACGTCACGGTTTCCAAAAATATGATGGTCGTGTCCAAAGATTTTGGTGTTAATGAACATTACTGGTTTATATTTTAATAATTTCGATTCTCATTTGATTAATAGGTAATTTCAAGGCTGATAAACTTGAAATATGCAAGCTATTTTTTCGTTTTGCATATGTCTGTCGATACATCTGTACAATCGGTAATTTCCGTAACCACTCGTTAAATTGTAGCAGACACAAGTTTAAATAAAAAAATTATGTTTTACACTAATATTCTACCTCTTTCTTGCTAAAAACTAATGCATGAATGATTTACAAGTGATATTGCATCGTTTTCAGCCAGGACCACTGTCTATTACCGCGAAAAAAAAACATAACACACTTTTTGATTTACGATATTTACTTTATAAATAGCTTGCATGCGGCATGACATTGCATGTTCCGCAAGATAAATATCTCGACTTTATTTATTGGATGATTTCGGACTGTTTCATCCAATCAGAAAATAGCTTTTAAACGTAATTTAGACCCATGTTTAGCGAGATAATTAAGTACCACTTTTTATACACTGCCAAATTGTGACATAACAAGTTGCCTCCCTTGTTGGTTCATTCTACTGTATTATTATGCCCCCCTTCGAAGAAGAGAGGGTATATTGTTTTGCACATGTCGGTTCGTATGTCCGTCCACCAGATGGTTTCCGGATGATAACTCAAGAATGCTGGATGCCACGTTTATATTCAAATCTTCATAAAATTTGGCCAGAATATAAGTCTCAATGATATGTTGGATCAGTTCGAAAATGGTAACAATTGGTTGAAAAACATGGCTGCCAGGAGGTGGGGCATTTTCCTTATATTGCTATAGTAAAATATTGTTAACACTCGAGAGGTCACATTTATTTTCCGATCTTCAAGAATTTTGGTCACAATATTTGTCCCAATAATATCTTGTTATCTCAGGTGAACGACTTTGGGCCTTTTAGGACCTCTTGTTTGTTCATCTTACCATTCGAAGAAAAGATATCATTGCACAGATGTCTTTTACTTTTAGAATGTGTTATGCTGCATTTCTTATGTGGCTTGTTCGGGGTATATTGTTTAGCACATGTCGCTCAGTCCGTCAGTTGGTCCGCCCACCAGATGGTTTCCGGATGATAACTCAAGAACGCTTAGGCCTAGGATCATGAAACTTCATAGGTACATTGATCATGACTCGCAGATGACCCATATTGATTTTGAGGTCACTAGGTCAAAGAGCAAGGTCACGGTAACCCGAAATAGTAAAATGGTTTCCTGATGATAACTCAAGAACGCTTATGCCTAGGATCATGAAACTTCATGTGTACATTGATCATGACTCGCAGATGAACACTATTGATTTTGAGGTCACTAGGTCAAAAGTCAAGGTCACGGTGACCCGAAATAGTAAATGGTTTTCGGATGATAATTCAACAACGTTTATGCCTAGGATCATGAAACTTCATAGGTACATTGATCATGACTCGCAGATGACCCCTAATGATTTTCAGGTCACTAGGTCAAAGGTCATGGTCACAGTGACTCAACTTTGAAAAATGGTTTCCGGATAATAACTCAAGAATGCTTACGCCTATGATAATACAGATGACCCCTATTGACTTTCAGGTCACTAGGTCAAAGGTCAAGGTCACGGTGACTTGACAGAGTAAAATGTTTTCCGGATGATAACACAAGAAAGCTTACGCCTAGGATCATGAAACTTCATAGGTACATTGATCATGACTCGCAAATGACCCCTATTGATTTTCAGGTCACTAGGTCAAAGGTCAATGACTCAGTTCCAAAAAACGTATTCACACAATGGCTGCCACTACAACTGACAGCCCATGTGGGGTGCATGCATGTTTTACAAACAGCCCTTGTTTCAAAAATGTTTTCATGTAGTATACTTATATTGATATTTACATAATTGATGCATATGAATGATAGACTTAACTGAAATCATTTTTGACGATGCCGCGAAGCAGCTCGTCTAAGGTATCATACCATGAAAAAAATCTTCACAATGGCGACCTATGTAAAAGACCGAGCCAGTCCGATTGAGATAGCTCGATTTTTTCTAATCGGCATACCTCGCTTATTATCATTGATAAAGGTATAGGAAGCTCAGCTATAAATAGGACAGCATATTCTGGGAAAAAGATTTTATAATAGTTTGAAAACGTTAATTTTTAATCAGTTATATTCAATTCATTATATGTTTGTAGATCAATGAAACAACTATGCATTTTCTGTATTGTATTTGACATTTGTCGTGATTCAGTAAATAAATTTCGAAATAAAACGTGTATAATTAACTTTCAACGCGATCATGAGTGTAAAACGAATTATTTCGTACCTGCGAATTGTAAACGTTGTAGCGACTATGGTATATAAACAGCATAATAGCCATGTGACATCTGAGAAACTCGCTATTATGCGTGCTTTCTCATTTTATGATTATTCATTCGTTTGTTGGATATTGTTTGCTGTTTTAAACACATATTAGGTCATATCGCGGAGATTTAGTTAACCTTACCATGTGTTCATAGGCGAACTCACGTATTCAAGTGCCCTTACGACTATGTGCTCATACCTACCTTCCGGAATCATCATGAAATTATTGCTGTACTTAACGAACAAACATGCCTAAGCTTATTGAATTAAAGAACAAAAATAATCAAAAGATAAAAATTATATGTTCATGCACATGGGCATGTGAAATAACGTCCGTACAGCATCATTAACTTAGGAAAGGAAACAACGAAATATAAAGTTTGGTATGATAAACATGTGAAATTAAAGAGCGTGGTGAAATTAAAGAGCATGTCAAGTTTTAAATTTATATGCTGAAACGTTATGTTATAACCCACAAACATTTTACTGTAACATAACGTTTTTTTGAGTAGTACAGAAAATACACGTCGAATATCTTAAAGATATTTCTTGTTATATTTGATCGAGAATGTAACAATGTTTTTCGCTGTTTGTGTTGCATTTAGTGTTTAAAATATATTACATCTTGGTATCAAATTGTTTGTTTTGTTGAATCTGATTCGATTTCACTAAAATGATTACTTTATAGTTGATTCCGAGTAAAATGAGAGTCCGCCGCGCGTGACATCTATATTTCAGCATTGCCGAAATAAAGGAAAATATATTCCACAGTAGTGTATATCGACAATGCACGTCTGGTTATGGGATAAGTATATATTATTTGCCCACAATAAGGAATTCAAATATACAAGGCCATTATTTATGCCATCATCAGACGTGAATTGTCGAAATAAACCACTGTGGAATAAATCTACCTTTATTTCGGCAATGCTGAAATATAGCTGTCACGCGCGGCGGAGGATGATCATATTACTCGGAATCAACTATAAAGTAATCATTTTTAGTAAAATCGAACCAGATTCAACAAAACAAACAATTTGATACCAAGATGTAATATATTTTTAACACAAAATGCAACTCAAAGAGCAAAAAAACAACATTATTTACAAATATTAAGTGCGCGTACTCTTGGCGTCATTATTAACACGTCATACGACACAATGCATGTTCTTTCACGCTAAAGCTGCAGTTGTTTAGTGTTTTTGTTTTCCATTATTTCTTAAAAATCGGGGACGTAGAGGTATGATAATCAGAAAAACAGGTTAGTTACTGATCTTTTTGTAATGTATTAGGCTCGGCCCGATTAAAATAATGAAACAATGTTTGCTTAAAATAACTTTGGGATTTTCCGTGTAGTTTGATTTTCCTAATCTATTTTTAAAGAAATAATTTACGACTAAGAAAATTGATGGGATAAATCGAATACTAGGTCGGTGCCGAATAAAGCAAAGTTTATTTTGCTCGGCACGAAAATCTGAACCACTCGCCAAGGCTCGTGGTTCAGATTTTCTAAGCCTCGCAAAAAAAACTTTGCTTTATTCTGCACCGACCTAGTATTCTCTATTTACTCATAGTTAAGTTTAGGATGAATGTGTTTACCCACGTCATTTATATTTAAAATGTGACATTTTCGTTCGGCTATGTCAATACTTTGACACCGTCTTGTCTCAATGTGAAATTCGAGTTTTAACAGATTGTTTAGAACAATGAAACTACGTTTCTAAAAGAGATCTTTTAGGGATTTAGTATCCGCGTTGTACCAGTTGTGCAAATACATGCCCTGCAGACTTGATTCAACAAGAAACAGAAGCGAATATGTCTTGATGTACAACTTCAAATCGTTTGTCGCGATCAGACTTTTTAAAGATGCATGAACAGTAAATACGACAATCTCACCTATCATCAGAAAAGCAGACGATGCAACTTGAACCTCGCGAATCCGAGTCATTGTCTGCTGCACAGTGACGCCGCCGCTCCGTTTGTGCGTTCGTACCTTCAACAACAAAATGTTTCCTGTATGAAGCTCCTTCAATTGCGTACCTATCGGAGTATTTTTGTATGATTTGTATGATGAGAAGAAAATAATTAAAACGTGAAACTTCAAACATGATTTATAGATTCTTTATAAGTTCATAGCATAGCTCTTGTTTTTAGAAAACTATTCAAAGATTTTGTTTCATACTTAACCGATTCTAATATCAAGACAAAACAAACTGCCTTCTAAGGATTCGAACCGGGAACATCCGATTGAAAATCGATTTAACAGTGTACCATGAGTTTACTTAGTTTACCTTTATATAATTTTAAATATCTGCAAATAACAACCGATATTTGTAAAAATAATCTTTATCTTGGGTTGCTGGTTTGAAAATAATTGCTAGTATAACGTTGCAAGTAATCAAATTAAGTATAAGCTAAATTTACAACAATTAGATGTAAAACAATATATGAAGAGCTTTTTTTTACAACAATCCATATTCAATTATTAAACTGTCAATATTATCAAGTACTTGTGTTGAGTTTCTATGATAAATATTGATTTTCAAACGTTTTTAATTATAGATCTAACACTGTTACTATTGAGTCACATAACACAACGCGAGAAAATGTAGTTCTGACACCTATTACAGCAATAATAATGACACCCAGTACAGCAATAATAAGTAATTCTCATAGTACCGGCTCTTCTCATTGTATCGTGACTTAAACAAGTCAACTTCAAACAACCTCAAGAAGTACAAGACAAATAATGTTTTTAAATTTGTAGAAGTTTACTAATCGAAAAATCGACGATCATTTTCATGATTTCTGGTTTTCATTAGAAAGTAGGAAATGTTTACTCCATCTTTTTAAATTACGTAATTACGTTTTTAATAGTTTACTAGTAGGTTTTTATCATATGTTTTATAAGACGCTTTTTCGTGAAAAAAGTTATAATATGTTAAGAACAACACGATAAGGAGTCTTGTTTTTCAATTAATAATCTATTTATAGAACAAGCACATTAGCATAAAAACAAAACTTAGCAACAGATCAGAAGGGTACAAGTTTCGTCGTTATTTTGTCAACGCATTGCCGATTCGAATGCAGTTGATGATTTTATCTTTAAGAATACACATTTAAATATATATATTGACATATTACAGACATGTTTTTTTTATCTTTTCACCCGAAATATGCAGGTGCATTTATCACTAAATGCAAAATGCTGAAAAATTAAGTGGTTTTAACATTTTCAAATGTTTATATTACAATAAAATAATCTTATATATATGTATATAATATTAAAGCGTTTACCTTCAGCAATATTCCTGCGTAACAGATGCAGATGACTGTTCCAGGAATACAGACATTTTGTGAAAACAAAGCGTAGTTATAAGTCCTCACATACCGATCTTGGCTCGTCCAGTCTGGACCGCATGTCAGCCGATTGGGCTCCACAACAAAATTTCCCCATCCTAGCAAAGGGGCCGTTGCCCAGCAGAGGCCATACGCATAGCATAGCACTGATATAATTACACATCTGAATGGGGTTATTTTCTTTGCGAAACGGAAATTCATAATAACGATAAAACGGTCAGCGGCTATTACCGCAAGAATTGTCATATTAACAACGGCCAAAGTGGTCATCGCGAAGCCGTACACTTTACACATGACTTCGCCAAAATCCCAAAACCCTTGGAAGCAGGGTATGATAATTAAGGGATACCCTATTACGACCATGGCCAAATCACCCCCTACACAACCCATAATGAAAACATTCATGTGCGTCCGGAGTCGAGGGGTCGACTTGAATGTAAACAAAACAGCCGCGTTAAATACAAGTCCTAGTACCATTAGTAACAAGAAAACAGACCCAATTGCTATTTGACGCTCGTCATCAGCATTTCGATGTTTCCCAAGTAATACATTTGTTTTGTTCACAGCGTTCATAGTTGCGTTATTAAACATAGCGGAACTTAAAAACAATTATTTCTAAGGTCGATATCGCGCTTGTTAAAGATGTAATATAATTGTGCTCAAAAGGCTTTTAAGTTAAATGTACGCAATATAATAAATTCGTCTGTTATCACTTCCAAAGCACTGTGATCTAAATAAAGTCCATATTTAAGTATTTACTCTCGCACAGTGTCTGTTTGTTCCGTGAGGAATGATGAACCATTTACATTCTACGAATCTTAAAGCAAATACCACGCAAACGACTGACCAATCATATTGTTGCAGTGCATTGATACGTTTGAGTTGTGAACGAGAATATCGAAAAATGAGACGGTTTTTGTCAGCTTGCACTTACAGTGGCGAACAGCGCAAAATAAACAGAACCAGAATATTGCGTAGTTTGGATGAGATTATACATTGCTGCGCCGAGAGAAGATATGTTTTCTCAACTCGCAGATACTACTCAGTCGTTCGGTTTTTCACTTATTGATTATTTAATTTACTAATTTATTCGCTGTTGTAAATGTACGGGCATTTGCAAACATTTTGTTCAGTGAACGTCCATATAAAAGCTTTTCCAACGCGACACTTCTTGAGCTTTATGAAGAGTTTCGAATCGGAAGACATCATAGTTCAGTACAGTTCCTCATTTTTAATTGCACATAATCATATAGAAAAAGGGATTATTTTTTTGCAGCGTAAAAATACATTTTGTTGATTTCGTACTAAATATTGAGCCTATTGTTGTAAGTAATGTCGGGTTTTTATGTTCCATGATTAAAAGGCTTGGCAGTGGTTCAACAAAACCTGCTTTAGTTATAATATATCTTCGGTTTTAATTCCTGTTGACAACACTATCTTAGGGGAGGTTTCAGATGAAGATTGTTCGCGATTTTGCTAATTTGTTTTTGTCATTGTATGAACTCATAGTTTGTCGTCAAATCAATCAACATCATACAAGGAAATAGTGTCACTGTTTATTGTTTTATCAATTAACACCACATCTCTAACGTCAAAACCATGAACGAAAAGCTCAAAACGTATGTATTGAAATTGACGAACACAGATTCGAAATTATTAAAACAGTACCGTTTACCAGAAGTGTTACGTAAACCTGTATTATGCCTTTTTAGTTGCTTATGTATTAGTCTTTTGATTCAGATAATTTGCTTTATGTTTAACATGTTTTACTTATGCCAATAATCCTCATAATCGCCTTAAAGCAACATGAACATTGATCTTATTATGGATATTAAGGAAGTTGACTGAGACGTTTAAACGACGAATTTTGATTCTTTGAATGCCACAATATCGCTCACCTGTTCAAAAACACGGCTTACCGTTGCTCATGACGGTCTGAAATTATCTACTTCGGAAAGCTGGAGGTCGAAACTTGTCACGTTCCTCGGGTAGGTACATACTGCCAGGGCAACCGGACGTTGAATGCCCCGCATTGTTTCCCGGCTTAATTCTTCATAACAAATAGACCATATCAACAGAATACCCGATCTTGTGAAAGATAACGCTTATACACTTCAAAGTCCTAATATATTGCTTAGTGGTAAGTACGATCTAGAAACACTCTTTCAACTTGCATTTTATCAGTGCTCACACTGGCCTTAAGAACATAATAGCCATCATTTTTTCCTTAAAAAAATAATAGCCAAAACAGACGCGGACATTTCCACAAAACGGTACTGAAGGCAAATAGAAAAAAACAACAAATCTCATTTTATCTTTGTTTTATTAAATGTATATATATTGGATTTAAAGGGACCGTCAACCAGATTGACGATAAAAAAAGTTCTAAAATACCGTATTTTTTTTTTACAATTATTAGTTTATATTGATTAAAATATCACAACTGGTATATTACATTACTTGAAAAAGTTGTTAAGTTTTCATATTTTCAGTATATTCGGTAATACAATTTAACTGGGTATGTGTACCAGGTAACTACCAGTTAACTGTAAATAACGCAAGAAGATTGATCATCATCCGATTTTTATGCACATTCTTCAATTTTTAAAATTAAAACAACGTTATGGCTAAATTGGGTGATTTACTGCTGCAAATACGAACCATGCATGTTGCATTTTGCTTTTTTATTTAAACAAGTAAACGGTAAATCTGTCTATTTCTCGGTATTTTTGCTGTATATATTGTATCCATAAAAACTAAGTTCAAAATATTACTTAAATGATTCTATTTTGAATTTTATGACACTTTTTTTTAACCAACCCAATTTCTACATGCCTGAAACCACTTACATTTCATGGCGCTCTTCCATAGATAAATAAATGTCTGTAAAGGAAAACTTTTTTCATCTTGTTTAAACTTTAAACACCTTTACTGCATCTGTACACACCAACTACATATTTGGAAATCTGGATGAATTATGGAACTTTCATATACCCCATGGGTGCACATAAACTGGACAAAAGTCGAGTGTGGGGGTGGTTTTGAAAAAATCAGTATATTTTTTTTTAAAAGCATGGAAAGACTACCCAAAAAAATTGCATGTAGTTCAGTGAAATGATGCTGATTAAGAAAATAATAGATTAGATTATATTTGGATAGGTGCCCATTACGGGTATGCTACTTTAAAGAGTTTAAACGAACGCAATGGACAATAATCATTAATTTTTTCGGTAAGTTTCTTTGATGAATTTAATTGGTATTAGCTCTTGAGAGTGATAATCCTTTTGAGTAACAAGTTATTGCCAGTGAAATTCAACAGCGCACTTAATGAATGGCAATTAATTTGTTGTTGTTGTTTTACAAATTGGGCTAACTGCTTTGATGTTCAGCCATAGTTTTTGAAATTAAAAAGGACTCAAAAATGAAGAATTACTTTGCTTGTATGAAACTTAATCATTTATATAGGAGGTCCACCCATCTTACACTGGTAACAAATTCTGGATAAAGACTTTAGTGGTTTGAGAGACATTTGATTTACCATGTGTGTCTGTCTGTGTGTCTGTCACACTTGATGTCTGAATTCAATTTCTTGTTTGTTTTACATGCACTTTTATAATGCAAAATGCTGATTAGATAGCAGGAAATTACATCGCTTCAAGGTGCGATTTCAAAAAAAATCGGCGACACCCCTCCCGCACCCTCCCCGTTTGAGCCCCCCCTCAGAAACATTTCTGGATACGCCTCTGCATCGTCACGTGGTAAACCCAGGAATGCAAATTGTGCATGCGTAGTGAATTGTATATATTATATACTAGTATATAAAATGATCAATCTTCTTGCGTTATTTTTAGTGTGAATATCGTTATGTCACCTATTTTCGCGATGTACTTTCGATTTCACATCGCGAAATTGTATTACCGAATATACTGAAAATACTATTTTTTCAAGTAATGTTATATACCAGTCATGATATTTTAATCAATATAAACTAATAAATGTAAAAAAAATACGGTATTTTAAAACTTCTCTTTTTTTCGTCAATCTGGCCCTTTAAGTTATAAATATTGAAAACGTGAATAATTGCAACATTGCAATTCTCAAGTTTTTATACTACTTACCTTTGAGAAGTGTCGAATGTTTTTAACGTTAATTAGTAAATACTAATTAACGTTAAAAACATTCGACAAAAACAGCAACAAAAACACATTAATTATAGAAAATAACAAAATCGGTTTCTTTATAAATAAAGAAACATTAAAGCAGATGACAATTAGCGGCCGCTGATTTTAAAGCAATTACGGAATCTTTTGAGAAACCGAACGTAAACAAAATAATAAAAAAAAATGAAATCATTAACACAGCTCAAGAAATGTTGAAGCAGACGACAAATAGCGGTATTTACGGGGATAATTAGTTGATGGGTATTAAATAATTATTTCATCAAGCAATGTTCAACGTTATATAATTGCAGAAAAAAAAGGAGTGAAAAACAAAACCAGCGGACTATATTCGCGGCGATTTTCAATAATGACGATTAAATAATAACTGGCGAAAAAATAACGAAGATCTAACAGTTACCGATGGTAAAGCACGGGGAGATTAAATAAGTTTTCCGAAATATATCACTTCTGTTGGACACTGATTGAGAAAAACGCTTAATGCCACGATGTTGCAGAATTTAATTGACGCGTGTATGACAATACACAGGTTCGAGTGTGTTCACAGGTAATCTCGCTATCGATTTTTTCTGCATGATGGCCCGATTTACACGCGTTTCGCACTCGCCTTAAAACTTGAAGAGGCAATTTTTTTTGATGTAGGAGGATAAAATAATCGCCATTTTTTTCTCGACAAATTTAAGAAATAATAGCCAGTTGGATAAAATGATCGCCATTGGTGATAATGTCTGGCAGCAGCATGAGCCCTGATATTATGTTTATAATATGGCAAGCGAAATGCATATTAATTCCTTAAACCACGGTCTAACAGTTAACTATATAGTTAAGAGACTTTGAACCCCGGTTCAAAGTGCCGTTTGCACATTAGTTCCTAAAACCCGAGTTCAAGACATTGAACCGCGGTTCAAAGTGTTCTAAAAATAGATACAAATCTGTTATCTGAGAAAACCAATCAGCGGAGCTTAAACAACAATTAGAAGGTAAATGCCGCGACTTCATTGGGCATCTCTTAACTATAAGGTTAAGAGACTTTGAACTGCGGTTTAAAGTCTTAAACTGCAGTTAAGAGGCGCGGAATGCACATTTATTATTTAACAGCTAATTATATAGTTAAGAAACTTTGAACCCGAGTTCAAAGTGTCGTTTGCACATTAATTCATCTCTTAGCTATAAGGTTAAGAGACTTTGAACTGCGGTTCAAAGTCTTAAACTGCGGTTCAACGACTTAAACTGCGGTTTAAAGTCTTACACTGGGGTTAAGACTCGCGGAATGCACATTAATTATTTTACAGTTAACTATAGGGTTAAGAGAATTTGAACCCGAGTTCAAAGTGCCGTTTGCACATTTATTCCTTAAACCCGAGTTGAAGAGTTTGAACCGCGGTTCAAAGTGTGTCTAAAAATAGATATTTACATATTTCAGAGACAACCAATCAGCGAAGCTTAAACCACAATTAGAAGGCAAATGTCACGATTTAATTGGTCGCTTCTTAACTATAGAGTTAAGAGACTTTGAAACGCGGTTCAAAGTCTTGAACCCGGGTTTAAGGAATTAATGTGCAAACGGCACTTTGAACCCGGATTCAAAGTCTCTCAACTATAAAGTTAACTGTTAAACCGTGGTTTAAGGAATTAATGTGCATTTCGCTAGCCATACTGATAACGCATGTGGCGTCAACCGTCGGTAATTTTGTAATGTTATCGAGTTATTTCATCACTTGGTGATTGTATTATGTAAGTACATGTACAAAAATTGTAGACTTAGTATTTCAGCTTACCTTACTGAGTCTTAGTTGGTAATTTCCTTTTTTCCTTGAATTCAGTTTTCTAAGTTTAAGTCAAAACTTGAACCGAAATATATCGACTTACGAACATTGAATAAAATAGCCTCTAGAAAACGTGGCACTGTAAACGATATGTAACTTGGTTGCTTAAACAGTGACTTAGGAAATAACTGATACAACATGAAACATGGTAATACGACGAGACCAGGTCTTCAACGCTAAGCATATTGATCAAATTTAAGTATGGTAGTAATAACGTGTACAAAAAGAACCTGATGTTATAAATCGTTAATATAACACAAATGGAAAATATCATGACAAAGCTACAGTGGCAAAATTGAATTACACATATTGAGTGTTAATAAAGAAAATTTTGTATGCACTATATCTACTACTGTTAATTTCAAATACTATCCTTTTTTCAGAATAAAATCAATTCAAATTCGGAAACTTCTGTATCCAAAATAATCATACTTAATATAATTATGCAGTATTTAATGAAGCTTAAAACGCATATGGTGTTATGGTGTTATAAAAAATAACACCAAAAATTATTTAAAGCTAAATTATGTTAATCGAAAAATAGCGAATATAATTTTGCTGAAAAACGATTTCGTTTATAAGCATTTTATATCACTATGTTTCTATTCGAAATCAATTTGTCCGAATGTAAACTTGTACAGTGTACGTGCTGACTGGATAAAAACACTAACCTTTCAATTAATACTTGTCAGTATTTGACTGATTTCAATAGGGGTTTTATTCACCCTTCTCACAACGTGCTAAATGTGAGCTATTATGGTCACTATCCGGCAGCCGTCGGCAATATGCGGTGTAAAATGCTAGCTCGTTACCATTATAGACGAAATATGTTGCTCGCAATTTTGATACATTTTCTCCAAATTTTTATCTGGACAATATAAAAGTCAATTTTCAATCTGGTGTATATGTTTACGAAAACATTCGCCAAGTAAAATCTTGAGAAACAAAACATAGTTACCATTCTAGATGCATAAACATGACTCAATCATTATGAAACTGGGTCAGAATGTTTATCATGTCAGTTACTGAACCAAGTTTGAATCTGGAGTGTGCGTGTCCAAATTATAGGTAAACTATCACAATTTAGGAAGATTTTGCACACTGTACATGCCAAACTTATGGCACAATCTGAATGGAACTTGGTCTGATTGTTTATCTTGACAATATGTAAAGCAAGTTCAAATCTTGGTAGTTTGTGTACAAACACTTGATAACGATGTCAAATTTTAGAAAAACTGTTACCACTTCAGAGACCACATTAATGATACAAAGTCAGAATGTTTTTCTCTTTAATATCCGTGTCCTGTTTGAATTTTTGTCGCGTGCGTTCAAATACTACGTCATCGGATCATTCCTTGGATGATGGTTGTTCTTTGTATTCAAACGAACGCTTTAAAGCAAACATGGTCATCTTGTTTGTATTTTGGTCGACAAGATGATCACTAGAATCAGTTTCTGCGAAAGGTGACTCTCTAAAGTCCATCTAACACACACCAGATAACAAGAGCGGTTTTGTTGTATGATTTCCTTTCAAAGGACATTATAAACAAAATAAATAAATCGTCGATTCGGAGTTTGTACCGTTTATTTGTAGTCTCTATGTCCTCGAATGTTGCATAATGTTCTTGCACGATCAATGTTTAAGAGTACTCGTTAGTCATATACTATTGCTATTGAAAGATATTGTTTTCAGTGCAAATATTAAATTGTTTAAATATGTTTTGTGACATCGATGTCCTCCCCGGTTACATAGTTGTTTTCGTACGATAACTGTCACATATTACTTAATTTAAATTGTTAGCCATTGACCAGTTCTAGTAAAAGATAGTGTTATCCGTGAAAATACTTTATTGTTTAAATATGTTTTTTCAATGCGATGTCCGACGTGGTTAAATAATTGCTCCCGTTTGATCACTGTATTAGTATATTTAGTTTGAATCGTTAGTAACAGGCCCATGCTATTCAAAGATGTTGCGATCAGTGCAATAATAGTTCGATTAATCATGAGTGTTAAGGTTAAAGTTATATACGCTTTTGAGTTGAAGGGAACAAGAAAACTTATAATATGATTACCATCAAAATGACTACTTTTTATGAAGCAGGTTAGTTAACCTTTATTCTTTTGTTCGATAAAAAAGTAATGATGTGAATTGTAAAAAAGCTAAATAGAGACAACAAATACTCAGATGTTCAAAAAACATTAGTATTTGTTTAAAATTTATAAATAATAATGTTTCTTCAGTCAAAATAGTTGTTTAAACATAAGTATTTGTTTAAAATTTATAAATAATAATGTTTCTTCAGTCAAAATAGTTGGAATACGTGGATTAATTAACTATAACTAAAAAACTATTGTGATAAAGACAGCTGATAAAAATAAAACATAAAAAATATTCCTTGCAAATAAAATGCGATGTTTTGCAGAGGATGGATATAAAAGCATCAATTTAAGTTTATCTACATCACCACAATTGACATGACGCCTTATCTATGATCGCTCCGCCCACTTTATCACGTGGCTCAGCGGGTAGCAAACCTAGACAAGCTAACACCAAAATGGCTTTATTGCCTATATGCTGCATGTAGATTAACGCGATATTCCGGATTATTTTTTTTGGACTTTTTAACACCACATGACACTTGTATAAGGGGTTTGTGTCATTTAGTTATTCTGCGAATGCAAAAAAATATACGTTTATAGAGAACATCAGCAAATTATAACGGGTTTTGCGGTACATGAATAACGCTCTCAAACGCTTGCGCGCTGACCGAAATCGAACCTGTGATTACGTGTGATGTTGGTATTAGCAATACATTAACACTTCTTCAACGGCATTTACCCATGTTATTTACGAAACATTTCCACTCGTGTATTTGACACGAAATAGCGCTTTAAACTGGGATTTCGGTGAAGTTTTACACGCTTTCTGACACCGAGTGTACCAAAATCCCACATATTATTGCGTTTAAAAGTGATATTAATAATATTAAACATTGCTTATGGGACATTTATCAATCACTATAATTGAAAGTGCAAGACAGCACAATAAGTTTGGTCATTGTCATATATAAAGTAGCGCTGTATGAAGGGGAATTCAGTAAAGCTACCTGTATCAGACGCTGGCGCAGGTACCGACGGTCCCAAGTACGGCATCTATTGGTAATATCAGTAATAATAAATCTTATAATGTGGCATTTATCGATTCGATTCTATTAAAATAGAAACATATAATCGTTTTCACTTGTTTCTGACACACACAAAACTCGATTTATAACGGGGATTTACGCAAAGTTGGTACCAATCTTCTCCATTATTATACAAGCACACGTGGTATAGTTCATACTTAATAACGCGTAGTTATTTCTAACATAACATTTCCAGTTTTTAAATTAATAAATGCTTTATAGGGTGATCTCGGTAATTCTACACATTGAAGCTTCCACTTGCTCCTGTCAAGACCGCATTTCCGCGTTTGAAATGGTATATATTTAATTAATCTAACTTATGGATACCGAATGTCAGAGTTACATAAAACCTATTCACACCGTTTTTGCCTTATTTCATTTCCGCTTTTTTTCGAACAAATCAAACGAAACTCGTTGAAAAAAATGAGAACTAGGCATTCGATCTCAAAGGTGGATTAAAAGCGTTCATTGGTGACATCACATGTCTGCACATGTGTAGATACCGTTATTAATATAATATATCACGTGTCACCTTCTAATAACATGTATAATGGCAATAAAGTGCATTACTATCAGAGTAATAAAACACAGCACAAATTAGGCTTCATGCTGGGTTTTATTTCTCTTTAAGTAATGCAGATGAACCTCGTTTCTGTATATTAATGACATAGTAACTGATAAAACTGTTTAAAAAAAACGTGAAATATAATGTGATAATCAGATCGATAACATAAACTATTTAAATCTGCTAGTATATCCGATAAAAATATATTCTAATTGTCTTTGACAGTGTTGGCGTTCAGTTGTTCGTGGTGACGACCTCATGAATTTATACATCTCTTACACTTCCCAAGATCTCTTTTCGGCTTTGGAAACGATATAAATTAAATGTCACCAACTAATCTTTTAAGATATCGATTGTCCGAGCTACATAGTCCCCATCGACACCGTTTAACCATTTTTAATCTACTTTTTTTAAGAGGAAAACAAATGAAACTCGCTAAAGTTAAAGTGAACCTATACATAGCTTGTTTAGAAAATGGCGGACAGTTCGTTGCTAACTAACGCGCCCGATTAATCGATCGCTGATTGGTAGACCAGTTCTTAGATAAGAACTTGATTGACAGGCGGCGTCATGTCAATTGTGTATGTGGGTACGAAAAAAATATTGGGTACGACAATTTTGGGTACGAAAAAATTATGCCCAAAAACAATTTGGGTACGAAAAAAAAAATGGGTACGAAAAAAAATTGGTACGAAAAAACAATTGGGGTACGATAAAAAATTTGGTACGAAAAAAAATTTGGGTACGAACAAAATATTTGGGTACGAAAAAAAATTGAATACGAAAAATTTTGGGTACGGAAAAAGATTTGGGGGTACGGGGAAGAAGTACCCGTGGGGAACTTGACCCACAATAGCACATTCTCGGCCCTTTCCGTCAAACATCGGATAAGTACCTCGAAGGCAATAGTATGAATACATATTTCGGAAGCAATAACGCGGTCCTACCTACGCGCGTCAAAATGTAAGCGAAATATGTAAACAAAGCGCTAGCCTGTCAGGAATGTTTGAATTAACGAAGAAAATCGTGTCTTGATGTAAGTTTATTGAAGAAATGTACAGAAAATATTTTAAATAAGCAATGGCAATATTTTTCTCAGCCACATAATTGTTAATAGTTTTATATCACAAAATAAACTGAAAATAGAACTGTCAAAAATTACAACATGTCAACGGTTTTTTTTGTGGCACGAGGGGCGATTACCTACTCAATGTGTTCACATTTCTACCATAGGCTTTGCCAATGACCTTTATAGTATGGGTTGCTTTGTTATTATTTATTGCTATCATGTAACTGCATTATTGTGTATATGTTTACAATACACAAAGCATTAATAATTATATAAATATACTGATTGAGCTTATTTATAATAATCTGATAACTATAGCCAGGTCAATTAAGGACTTAAAATACAATTTTTTGGCCTGATTTCATGAAGACTTGAGATATTTATATACATATAGTATCAAAATATGGGGTGATCCACAAATAAAAAAGTATTTTTGATCTGTGTTGTGCAGGCTCTTTTTCCATGACTGTGAAAGTGAAATTTCCATCTGAAGTATTTCATTCAACCATTGTATATAATGAACTGTTCTGCATATAATTTGCCATTTTGATAGGTGTTTGTTAGGTGATCAACAGGAGATGACCAGGGTACCAGAGAAAAGGGATATACATTTGAGATCTGGTCAGGGCTCCATATGAAAGTGGTTAAATGGTATACATTTTATATCTGGACAGTGCTCAAGAGAAAATGGGTATACATTTCAGAAAATTTTACCATTTAAAAATGTTTAAATACCGCTTGACTAAGGCTCTTAATTCATCTAGCATGAACATTTGTACTATATCTTTTTAACACTAAAAATAATATTTAATGTACAAATTTAATATACCAATGTGTACAGATACTTCTTAACATATATTTGACTGTATTGATTATGAATGTAGGAACTAGCTAAAATATCCATAAGAAAAAAAGATCAGGGGGTGAAATATTCATTGCCTGAAGCTCTGACCCTGGAGCTATGTTTATATATCTTTAAACACACTGATTAAAGAAGCAAAACAATACATTGATACAACAGAGGGAAAATCATCTCCTCTAACAACATGATACATAATTATGTATAATATTTTGGATCTGGTTCTGGATCTGGCTAGGTACACAGCAGGACCTTTAGGTATGCGCGCTGCGGGAGAGAGATGAGAGTGACTTACATTTTAATTTAATCACTGAAATTCATCACTGAAGTAACAGAATGATCTCATTTGATATTGATGTACATGATTGTATAAATCAACATAATTAAATAATTATCAGTATAAAGTACTGTCAGGATTTTAGTATGATTGAAATGATTTCAGTCAAGTTTATCATTCATATACATTAATTTTGTAAATATTATCAATTTAAGTATACTAGATGCAAACATATTTGAAATATACAAACCAGTAATTTGAGTAAAGAGTTTGTAATCAATGTTGAATTTCAGGACAGCTTGGTGATTTGCAAATCCCATATGATATGTTGATATCGGGTATCATAGTCATTCAATAAGTCGCAAAATGCTCAAATACAATTTATAAAGCAAAATGGAACTAAAATTGATAACTAAAAATACCAGTATGCCAGATAACGATCACGCATGCGCGGAGGGAAACGTCGTGAATTTTGGCTCCGAGAGAAAAACGTGTTGTTTATCCAATTTGACAAACTTAAAAGATTGTATTTGTGGTTTTGATTATAGCTTATTACCACCTCATCCATCCCAGACCGATCCATACTTGAAAATAACTCTTTATCTGAATATTTTCACTATTTTGACAAATTAGCACTGACCGGAAGTGGCTTTGTTATCTATGAATCTTATTCTCCTCGTGTACGTCCTAATAACTTTCACCTCGACCTCAATCAGTTGGTATGGTATACCATCTTACCCAACCTCCGTGTCATCATGTCAAATCGAAATTTATGCAGCAGATAGATTCCATACTTTCGTAAGAGGAGGTCATGCGAGTCGCAGCTCATAAGCACTGTCCAAGACCTTGCAACAGGCCTCAACCAGAAGCAGCAGATAGATGCCATACTGCTAGATTTCTCAAAGGCCTTCGACAAAGTCCCAAACCAACGTCTAGCATCCAAGTTACACCACTACGGCATCAGGGGTTAGACATTGGGGTGGATCAACAGCTTCCTCGAAAATCGTCATCAGCAGGTAGCACTGACGGTACGACATCAAAGTCAGCCCCAGTAACATCGGGAGTCCCTCAAGGCACGGTCCTGGGTCCGCTACTGTTCCTGGTCTATATTAATGACCTCCCCAGCAGAACTAGCTCCACAGCACGCCTCTTTGCAGATGACTGCTTGCTGTAAAGAACCATCGCATCAAACAGAGACACTCAGGCACTTCAAGAGGACCTAGATCGCCTTCAAGAGTGGGAGAGGGACTGGCAGATGGATTTTAACCCGGACAAGTGCGAGTTGATCCGTATTACCAACAAGCGCAAAGCCATAGACGACTCATATTCCATACATGGCCAAGTCCTCAAACAAACCAACACAGCAAAGTACTTGGGCGTCACACTCGACAATACCCTGTCCTGGAACAGCCATATTGACGCAACATGTAAGAAGGCTAATAACGCCACAGCATTTTTAAGAAGAAACCTGAGCGCATGCCCACAAGATATCAAGGCCACATGCTACAAGTCCTTGATCCGACCTCAGCTGGAGTATGCAACATCAATGAGACCCGCACACTAGGACCAACATCGAAAAGCTTGAGAAAGTGCAAAGAAGAGCAGCTCGATTCGGCACAGGCGACTTCAAACAAGCCAGCAGTATCACAGCCATGATGAAAAGGCTTGACTGGGACACACTTGAAGCACGTCGCCAGCACTCCAAAGCCATCATGATGTTCAGGATTGTAAACAACCTAGTAGACATCCAATCCCAGCACATCTACTACCAGCTGGTGTTCATACAAGAGGCCACGCGAACAGGTTCCTTGTACCCTTGGCCTGCGTCAATGCCTACAAATACTCATTCTTTCCCTCCGGCATCCGCATCTGGAACAGCCTACCAGAAGCGACGATCATGGCACCATCCCACGACGTCTTTAAGGCCAGGATGGACATGCTAAGGCCTTAACTCTGAAACATCTTGTTTTTATCTTGGTTTAAGCCGTTCTGCACGCGTTCCCCCTTACGCATGTACATAGTCACAACTGCGCGACAATGATCCAGAGGAGCCCAGCACACTACCCGGAAGAAGAAGTTTTGCCGTGTCAAGCTGTCAAGATCCAGATAGTCCTTCATTCACATCGAATATATCCTTCGAATTCCATCAATTGTTGTCATTAGCGGAGCTCATATATCCTAAATTAGTTTCTAAATAGCCAAACAAGCCGATTTATGCTGTAAGAAAGTTTTGACACTAGTGTCAACATTCTCTCATGGGCGCGGCCATTGTTGTATGTTGAGGCACGAGCGACAACTCTGCTAGGAGAATGTTATCAATGATAATCAGCGAGGTAAATCGAGCTATATCAATCGGACTGGCTCGGTCTTTTACATAGGTCGCCATTGTGAATCTGATCTGTTCATGGTATGATAACTTAGACGAGCTGCTTCGCTGAAGCAGCATCGTCAAAAATGCGTTAACGAAATTGTGATTACGCATTATTATATGTTATAGATATAATCAAAACACATACAGTTGCAGCGAATGTTGAATAATGCTCACACGCTGACTAGAAGTTCATGAATACAAGTGTATCCGCATTGTCAATGTGACACACTGATTATACTTTTCTCGTGTTGTATTTTTTGTAGACAAACTAATCAAATCGCCTCATCCTGAAACTTCAAACGGTGTGCGTGAAAGTTAAACAATATCAACCTAAAAAAACTTGCAATGTGATCTGATGTACATCCGATAGGCATTACAAGAAAGTTGTGCAAGAGTAGTGTTAATGGTCTTACTGATATTATTTTTACGTAAGTGACAATTTTTTTTTCAAATGTTATTGCAGTAAACAAATGGTAATAGCATTTCATCAAATTACTCTGATTAGAGACGACAATCGACTTGTACAAAATCACATTGGATTATTGTTTCGGTGCTGTTAACTTTCACTGTGAATGGAGATACAAAAGACTATTATGCAAAACTGATAAAATAAACCGACCGGATTTTGGTTGAATTCGACGGTGAAGTCACTGAATTCGACAATGCCAACGATCAACTGTACATGTAATTTTTGTTGTTGGTGAAAATTAATTGTGTACTAAATATGTGTATTTTATTTTATATACTTAAATTGATTGATATATTCAATGTATTCGTTGTTTGTATAATTCGATGTACCGGTATCAAGAAAGATGACCATTTTTGGAAGTCTTTTAACTGACTATACATTCTTTATTTAAGGGTAAGGCTCTTTCAACCGTTTTTTTATGTTGAAACGTTATGGCACGAGAGCGGAGCTTTAATTGGAAATCTTCAATGAAATGTCAGTAAATTAATTAACAATATATTAGGTCTTGAGATACTACTATAGGTAATGTTTACTACCATTATTCCAGTATATGTTGTCGGTATCTTCTTACGAGTTCAGGTTGAAGGGGGCAAAATCGAGGTCAACGAAACCAGTACCAATCGGTGTAGACGTACTGAAACTAAACAATAGAAAGGTAAGATTTCGCAATATGCTAAAGCAATATTTGAAAATGTTGTACAGAGATATGCTTTGCGGTAGTTATTTGTGGAAAATGTAGGTTACCTCTGATATCGATATCCTAAATAGCTTATGTAACTTGATAATATGAATGCATGACGGGGTTGCACGATCATTTGAAGAACTTGAAAATATAGCCCCGTATCTATTGACAGCTTTAAAGCTTCGAGCAGCAGACAATTGTTTCCATGCAAAAGAGGTCTATTACACCGGTTCAGAGCGTAACCGATGAAAGGCAGGGCAAATCTCAAAAAGGGCCCTTACTCCAACCGATGCGAAATGGTCAGATCAATGGCACTTGGTACAGGTCATTGATGGATTGATGTTGTTTGCTGTGTGAATTGCTGTTGTTGGCATTGTTGTTGTGGGTTTCTTTTATTTCATTAACTATCAAGGCGATACTAAACTTTTGACTTATATACGTAATAAACGGTTTATTAATGTACCATGCAAAACGTATAAAATGCTTCAATAATTCATTTAGGATAATGAAATGATTTGGGCGTAGAGGGATATGCATGTATTATTAATGAGTAAAAGGCGTAATATTTTGTTACCTCTAGTCTCATCTCATTGTTTGATGTTATCCCTTATTATATAAAAAATGGTGTTGTTGTTTTTTTTCTTGTTGAAGCTTTTATTCAGAAATACATATAAACATAAACATACATACTATTTATGAACATATCATAAAAGTATCAATACAATATATACCACAATTGTATATAGCGTAACATTAACAAAGGTACAATTATATAGTACAAATATATAGTTTAAGTATAAAGTCGTTAGTTGTGTATGCTCACAATTTATTTTTAACTACTGACCATCGTTCTTTTTCAGTTTCAGTTAGTTTTGTGTTGTTATATATGGAGTAAGCCTCCGAAAATCTTTTAAGTAATCCATTATAATTTGGTAAAGTTTTCTTTCTTCTACAGGCAAAAATATATTTTTAACTTCGAGATATAATATATTCATTTTTTCGTTTGCAAATCCAGTACTTCCAAGAATAAATGACTTACAGTTCATTGTATCAGGTATATTTAATTGTGCACTAAGTCTGTCTTTAGATAATTGATCAATATTTTGACTGTGTCACATTCCAAAAAAAGGTGGGTTATTGTTTCTTCTTCTTGGTTACAAAAAGTACAATTTCTATTGTTAATTAAATTCATTTTAAACAATAAAGAATTAGTTCCTTATATTTGGTGGATGATTCTATACTGAAACCACTGTAAGTATCTCTCGTTATGTAGAAATGATTTAAAAAAATATATTACTATGTATTTTCCTCGTTATTTTCCTCGTGATTGAGTTTTTCCCATTTTTTATGCAAATAAGTTCTACATTCTTTTTAACAAAACATTCATATATGATTCAAGATAGACTTTATAATTGATAAAAAAGTAAGCATAGAATGACAGAGAAGGCATTTGAACTCTCACGCCTCTGTTGTTAAATTCGGGATTTAAGGATCCAATAAAGATCTTCACTGAGTGAATAAGACTTTCATAATTAAAGAAAATTGATACTTTTACCAGTGTATTGTTCAATTTGTGTTTTGCTTAAAAATAAGTTTGAGTCAATAACTATATCACGAACAAATCTTATGCCTCTGTCATACATTGCTTTAAAAAAGAAGTGTTCATTACCGATGTTAAATTTATGATTGTAAAACAAAGGCAAATTTAAGACACTATTAACATCAGTAGTATCTAACAAGTCAATAAACTGTTCATAACATGTAAGCACTTCAAACCAGAAATCATTTTTTAAAACTATTTTTGACAACAGCAGCATACTGTTTTCCTGTGTTAAAAAGTGTTCCTATATTAAAACGCGATTTAATAAAAATGGTACATTTACTTTCATAACATAAATACAGTTTGCTTATCCATGAAAGTTTTATTTTTTTACAATAAGCATATATGTCAACCATATTTAATCCAACATTTTCGTACTTTTGTACTAGAGTAGAGCTTTTGATTTTATATGCTTTGCCATTTCACAAATAATCCAACATAAGTTTTTTAATTCTTTCAAGGATTTCTTATTAGGGGTTGGAATGGCATAAAAACAGTGATAAAAAATAAAGGTCGCCGTGGTGTAATGGATATGGTGTCCGCCTAACGACCGGGAGATCACAGGTTCGATCCCCACCGAGGGAGCGTTCTTTAGATCTCTCCCATAGACACCAAGTACTGGTTCTAGGCCCAGGAAACGGACTCGAGAGCGTTTATATAAGCCTTAGGCTTTCGATGCAATCGAGCTTAAATAAATATGTTTAAACTAAAAATAATGGAAGTATTAAATACTTTATTACAGTTATTCTACCTATAGGTGTAAGTAGTCTTTTTTCCATTGATTAATTAGATTTATCGCTTTATCAATTTTTCCGCTAAAGTTTAAATCAACCATATTTTGTAAGTTGACATCAAATATTATTCCTAACAACTTAAATCTGGTAACTCCCCATGTTAATTTGTATTTAGTTTTTATTGATATTGAGCTATACTTTAGGGCTCCTATCCATATAAAATTAGTTTTATCAAAATTTACGTTTAGTCAATAGAATAAAGAAAACGCATGGAGCATATTCAACGCATAGTTCAAGGAGGTATCAGAACCATCCAGTAATAAATTCGTATCGTCAGCAAATTGAGAAATTTTATATTCTATACCGTTTATAGTAATGCCTTTTATATCAGAACATTGTTTGATTTTAATTGCTAGTAATTCTGCGCATAAAATAAAAATATAAGGTGAAATAGGATCACCTTGTCTACAGCCGCGGCCTATTGGAAAGCTGTCGGATAAAAATCCATTTAATTGGACCATTGTTTGCGTATTGTTTAGGAAAATTGATATCCAACGTTTGAAGCTAGTTCCAAAATTAAAAAAGTTTAATTTTTGTTCAATGCAGTTGAAAGAAAGCCTGTCAAAGGCTTTTTTCAAAATCAATTAGCCTAATAAGACCAGGTATTTTGTTATGTTCTGCATGATTCATTATATCATAGAGTAGTCTTGTATTTTCCCCCAATGTATCGTCCTGAAACAAAACCAGTTTGGTCTTTTGAAATGAGATTTGGTAATTGCATTTTAAGTATATTTGCTATGGTTCCAGATGCTAATTTATAGATTGCATTGAGCAAAGTAATAAGTCTCCAAATTTTAAGAAAATGTTTGGGTTTGTTATCCTTAGGGAGACAAGTGATAATGCCTTGTTTTTGTGTAACCAAAAAACTATTATTCACATATGCAAATTTAATGCTTCTCAACACAAATTTCCTATTTTACTCCAGAACACTTAAAAAAAAATAGTTGTGAAGCCTTCTGGTCCTGGGCTTTTGTCATTATTCATTTTCCTAAGCGTATAAGTTAGTTCGTCATAATTTAAGGTTCCTTCCAAGCTATTGGATTGATCTGTATTTAGTTTAGGAACATCTAAGTTTTCCAAAAAGTTAGAATTATAGTCAGAAGTTATTTCAGTTTGTTCATATAGCTTTTTGTAAAAAGACGCAGTTTCTTTAAGGATTTCTGATTGTTTATGTATCGTTGACCCGTCATCTTTGTCAATAAAAGGTATGATTTTGTTTGTGTAATTTCTTTTTTCAAGTTAACAAAAATAGATTGTTGTTTTTTCTCCATGTTCCATCCACTGTCTTCTGGATCGAATTATATGACCTTTTAATTTTGTGTCCCTTTATTCATTTAATTCAGCGTTAATTCCTTGTTGCTTTCATTAAGATTTTTTTCTAATTGTTGAATTTGTAGTGCAAGTTCACATTCCTTTGTAGATGCAACTTTGTTTTTATAACTAGAATACGAAATAGTTTTCTCCCTTATTTCCATTCATAGTGTGTCTAGAAAAAGTTGGTCATTTATAGTAAAATATATTTCGCTATCATCAATTTTGTGGAGATTATCTGTGTTGTATATTGGCATACAGTATTGCCGTTTTATCTCATCAATTTTAGTATTTACACAATTAACATAGTAAATATTATGTAAATAACATAAAGCTTTAAATTATAAGGGTAACGCAATACATGCCATAGAATCGATAAGGGAGAAATTTTAAACATTGGTGAGTTTATAAATTGTTGTAAATTTACGTCCCTGACGGGACAGAACGCTTTGTATGAAGAAATATTAACCGTCAACTGCGACAAAGGCGTTGTTTGGATGCTATGTGCATTTTGAAGGTTTCTGCGCGAAAAGCATTGGTTGAGTCTGCTGTTTTACTTGTTTGAGATTTTAGTGTAACAAACTACATGTATATCACAAAATGTTGATATATCTTGAACGGGGTTGTTTTATATGATAATACCAGACCAAACATTGCACAGTCAGTCTTTAAAAAAGAACGTGTAATTCAATAATTAATGTAATTGTACCCCCATATTATTATCCCACGAAGCGGTATTTGAATCTTCTGGCCTCTGTATTTAAAAAGCGTGTGAATTGCAACATCGATTTTATGCCGTAATACCTTCTGATATTATTTCAGTTGGTAAATTGGTTGTCCCGTCGATTCTGTGTCATATTAATATATAGAGGATATTTGTTCATGTCAGTGTAGGATCGTTTGTTATTTCACGAGTGATCATACAAAATATATTAGAACGCCGCACTAAGCTACGATTTAATTAACAACGTGGCTGGTCATAGTCACCGGTATCCAGACGACGAGTGCGGCGAGAATTTTTTTTACATGATTTGCTCGTTCAAGCGAATATTTACGATCTTGTTTCCAATACGGATCAAAAGTTGATAATAAAAAAACAAGAATCATTAAGGAAATCAAAGTTATATACAATTGGACATCAATTTTAACTTGAACAGTCGAGAATTCATGTATTATCAAAAGTAAATTGGTGAATCCCTATTAGTTGGTAATAATTCGGTCATACGACACAAATATTTTTCGGGTCACACAAACACAAGTAAAATGCCTCCAGCTGCGTAAACTTGTTCGTTGTAAATTGCAATAACGTAAACAACATTTTATTTAAGGTGCCGTTAAATGGTGCCGTCAGTTGGTATTTAGTTATAAAGATAAGAATACATGGTTAATTTAGGGGTATTTCTACAAAATGTACCATTTCCTCTTAAAAGTTGGTTAACTATGGCACTAACACATGCTATTTCCCATGATAATTGAGAAACGGTTGTTTTTTGCATACACATCGAATCATATACTTGCTGCTAAAATAATATGCGGAACCAAGACACCATATATGGTTTGGCCATTATTAGACCAAACATTATTATTTCGTGGTGCTAATTAAATATGACTTTTTGAAATTTATCTTCGGGATAATCCTATAAATTAAAAGAAGTGTTACTCCTTATACCGATTAAATCGTATGTGTTTGTAGATCGTATAATAGTATACATTTTTCGCTTTAAATAGAAATTCGTATGACATGTCCACAGGGAAGGGGTGGTAAAGGGGCTATCTGCACGTGTGCCTCAGGAAATGATGGTAATGCGTTTGATGACTGTCAGGGCGATTGATAAGTTACCAGGAAATACACCATTGCAATTGCAGCCACAGCCAAGTCAGGAACAAAAACCTGGTATTCTGGACACTGCTCGGCGGCATTGGCCGGCACATACAACGGCAATTATCCAGATGACCCAAATATTTTAACTTACAGTTTATGAAATTTATACGAAAAATGAGGTTTCGCGATGTAAAGAGAACACAACTTAAGAATATTACAATCGTGTGTTTAAACAACAACTGGATAATCGAACACTTGCGTGAATGACTTCTACGGTACTTCGGCTGCATGTCCACTAGCTTCAGGGATCATAGCGCTCACTTTGAAAGGTTTACTCCTGCTATAACGCGCAATTAAAATCAAGCTAAGTAACAGTTGTATTACTTTTTCTGCCATATGGAAAGCAGGGGCTCCTTTGGTATGACCATTTTATGTATCAGTGAATATAGGATAAATTACTGATTTTACAGGCTAGTAGTCCTAATTATAAAGCACATACAACAGTTTCTTGTTGACAGTTATTTGGAAAGAAAGTACGCCAAGTTCAGTTTGCTTTTGTATTTTAGGTTTGTGTTATTAAATAATATAAAGCTCACAAGAATGTTGATTGTGTAAATTGTTTTAAAAAGTACATGTTTAATATTTATGACAACTTAATAGAATGGCATATTAAAATAACACAAATTGTGTGTGTTTTTAGTTCTGATTTGACTTGGAGAGGCGTTCAACATTTGATTGTTGAAAATTCAAAAGATGAAGGACTTATTGCGAATTTCTACACCAATGGTGCGAGTAAAAAAGGTGATTAGATGTATAATTAGTAATTGTTTTCATTAATAAATAATAGAACGAGGCGCTAAGTACACTTTCTGGAATATTTTCAATGACTTGTGTAATACCGGAGTACTTCAGAATGTTAGACTGATGAACAAATGTATTGCCAATAATCACAACACTACCTCCATTTTCTTTAGGGGCTGTTATTTAACCAAAATTATTATCTTTCTATTTTAAAGATATTTTTTTTTAAAGATAAGTATCTATCGAAAATGTTAAACAAAATCTTATAAAAAGCGAACCTAATTACAATGTTGGCTTAGCAGTTAAAACAAGTGATACACACTGCAACTAATATGCTTAAAGTTGAAGTACAAATATGTAAAACAAAAAAACGACCCGCTATTATTTATATTAGATTTCTTTCATAAAACACACTAATGGATCTTTTATGGTTACTCGTTTCGCTTTTATCTTTATACTGAATAAACTATGACAACTCCTCTGACGCTGTAAGGCCCTAAGCTTTGGTATTTGACATGCAGTAAAGCATGGTGGCACTCTACCAAGTTTGATCTAATAAAGTCCCTGTGTTCAATATAGGTCTCACCCTGGATTTTTACTTTTATTCTTTATATGTATTAAATGACAATTACAAAAATATTCTGCACTACAACCGCAAGGCCAACAGGTTTGACGTGTAAGATCTTATGGGGATTCATTACAAAGTTATTTCAAATATTTTCTCCTAGGTCAAAAATGGTGCTGCTCTGAGGTTTTCTTTTTTTCTTGTATGTTTATAGTGAATACCAAAAACACTTTTCCTCTGAGCTTGCCAGGTCTAGAATTAAGGTATTTATTACGCACATTGCTGGTCCTCAACTTAGTTTGCTCAAATCATACCCAGGGGTCTAAATTTGATCAGCCTTGATTTTTATTAATCATAAAATATTACTTACAAGAGGCAAGGATCTTTTCCTAATATGGCTATATAACATCATTGTCAACACTATGACCTCATATGCACCCAATCATCATAGAACTTGCTCAGGGCATTTTGTCAATTGATGTCTGCGGGTTAAACAAGGTGGGGTTAAATGTCCCATCTATATATATGGGTGATACAGGAAGTTCTTATTTAAGTGACATGTATTAAGTCTTTATTATAGTATTGAATTGTATTGTTATCAATCTCATGTCGCAGTTCCTGAAAAAAAAGAGTATGGAATCAATAAAACTGTCCATTTGATTGTTTCAAGCTTACTAAGTATGCAATCATGTTGTTTCACTAGCACTCTAGTAAATGTTTAATTGTTAAAAGCGTACTAAGTATGCGATCACTTGCTCTCAAGGTTACATTACACTAAATCATAGTGTATCTCTCCGTAGTCAATTCGAAAGTAGTGCCTATTTCTAAAGAGTTCCTTTTCTCTTCGGTATTAAAAGCAATTTAGCGATCGCACCCATGCTTTTGAGATTATTTCCTGCATCCTGTGTGTGTCTGCAACATTTTGGCGCATTTCATTGGGGATTACGTTGAAAGATGACTGTTTGGGGTGCGTTTATTGAAGTACGGGGCTTTTGTCGAAATTTCACTTTCGAAACTCTGTTTTCCGAGGGTGCTTGCCTTTGGGCGAATTTTACTTTCTTAGAAGTTGCGAGACCATATATTTTTGACTGCATTTATTGAAAAAGATCAGATTTATCTTTAAAATGATACCGGTCTTGCAAAATTTGATATATAGAAGATACAAGAAAAATGCTTTGAAAGTTGGCAATTTTATAATGGGACCCTATGGGAAATGGAATAAGTGTAATATAACCTCAAGTGAACGCTTGGTGGCCATCACGACTCTGTTGTTCTCCAAGCAATATGACATGTAGTAAACAATTACAATATAATAGATCTGTTATGAAAATGCTATATAACATGCTCCATGACTTTTCATCTCCCACCCACCCTGTAGCATTTTCTTTGATTCTGCTGAGTGTTACCATTAGCAGTGAAGCATATTTGTTATATTTCCTGACAACGCTAGATGAATATTTATTAATACGCAGTTTGTTAAGCGATATATAGTTACAATTAATCTTGAATCATAATACAAGTAACAACAGTTGTTTATTTTTTTAATACGAATACAACAATTAAATCATTTACACTGTAACATTCCAATTACTCAATACATAATATAATAATGAATAAAATTACATATGTTCACATGCATCATGTCTTTCATTTTCATTCACTGAAACTATTACATTTGAAAGTCCTTGTATCTCATCTTTATTAGCCACTCAGAGAGAAAGGCTTCTACTTCTATGGGATTGTTTGGAACTGTTGCTGCTTTCTCATTGATCTCAGAGGTGTATCTAAAAAAGGCAGTGGTTTGAACCTTATTATTTTAGCTGAAATTGCTATAAATTCGCTGAAAAAATGGTTTATGTCATAATGTAATTTGCCAAGCAGAATAACACTGAAGTCAATAATAACATTGTTTCAGCATGATTATGTATTAAATGTCTGCAAATGTCGTCTATTTTCAATGTTTGGAAATTTGAGAAAATAAATTTAAAAAAAAGTCTTGTGTTTATGCACTTGTGAAGTTATGATGCAGGGCCAATAACAAGTATATCCTAGAGTTAAAAAAAATGTCAATTAAAATTCAAGATAAACAGTTGCTTTTTATGTGCATGGTAACATTAAGACACTTGGTCCATCTTTTGCTTAATTACAGGAACACTTGATAGAGATTTATACAATTCCCACTTGAAAATATTGTTGAGAGCAAATCATTATTATTTAAAAAAGGTTCTGTATTTACATTTGATTACATGTAGGTACCATTTATTATAAGGTTCTTTGCTAAAGGTGTATTGAATGTATTGAACATGTTAGCCCTTTTATTACAACCTATTTATTTTAGACTGATCATAAGTAAATTGTGTATATGAAAGAACGTTCCCACAGTAGGGAGCGTACCAAAGACCTATAGTGTTCTATATTGACATAATAGCCACTACACAATCGCGACCTATAAACTATATATGTATATATATGGTTTGCCTCTTTATTACAAGAGGTGACTTAATACACAAAACATTTTGGTTTTATGTTTCACTTCAAAACATAATAACTGATTATTTGTCAAAAACGGACAAGTACAGCATGTAATTTTTAAGAGCCCTTGATTAGATAGAAGTACAACATGTCTACCGTTGTATGACCAATCTTGCCTCCTCCACTCGCATATTTCCTGCCCTGATGTTCATCAGCTCGTCTCTCATTGGAGATCCATCTGGTCTGTACACTGTGAGAGATTCATTGCACACTATCTCTCTGTAAACAAAGGCTTTAAAGTATAACAACTTTCTGCCTAAAATGGGATAAGTTCAGGACAGATCAGCTTTTTAGAAAACAATTCCTGAGGGTTAAGCTATGCTGCGATGTAGTAAAAATTAAATTTGATTATAAACAAGATATGTGTTTGTCAGAAACACTATGTCCCCTACTGCGCCCCTTTGAAGCTATATATTTGACCTTTGACCTTGAAGGATGACCTTGACTTTTTACCACTCAAAATGTGCAGATCCATGAGATACACATGCATGCCAAATATGAAGTTGCTATCTTCAATATTGAAAAAATGTGTTTGTCAGAAACATTATATCCCCTTCTGCGCCGCTTTTTATTATTATTTTTTGACATTTGACCTTGAAGGATGACCTTGACATTTCACCACTCAAAATGTGCGGCTCCATGAGATACACATGCATGCCAAATATCAAGTTGATACATTCAATATTGCCAAAGTATTATAAAATGAGCGATTTTGGCCACATACACTTGACCTCTAACCTTGAAGGATGACCTTGACCTTTCACCACTCAAAATGTGCGGCTCCATGAGATACACATGCATGCCAAATATCAAGTTGGTATGTTCAATATTGCCAAAGTATTCATAAAATGAGCGAATTTGGCCACATATTTTTGACCTCTGACCTTGAAGGATGACCTTGACCTTTCACCACTCAAATTTGTGCGGCTCCATGAGATACACATGCATGCCAAATATCAAGTTGCTATCTTCAATATTGCAAAAGTATTCATAAAATGAGCGATTTTGGCCACATATATTTGACCTCTGACCTTGAAGGATGACCTTGACCTTTCACCACTCAAAATGTGCAGCTCCATGAGATACACATGCATGCCAAATTGCTTTATTGAATATTGAAAAAGTAAGTGCAAATGTTTAAAGTTGGAGCAAACAGACCAACAGATCAACGTACAGACCAACAGACAGGGCACAAACAATATGTCCCCCACTTCTATTATGTATTTTAATTTAGTTTATATAAGAGCATTCTCTAGGAAAACCAGGCTTTATATATGTGAGTAAACTAAAAGTGTTGCCACTGCATAGGCATAGCCTGTGCAGTCTGAACACTTTCATTTAATTGAATTTTGGTTTAAAGGGAGTCAATTCTCAACCAAATTCTAGTTCTGTTAAAATGTGACTTCCACTGTCAGCCCATGTGGGCTTCACAAGCTAATCTGGGATGACAGTCAATTTTTATCTTGATAACAGCCTTAATATTTAATCTTAAATGTCTACAATTTGTTAGCTAAAATGTCTAAAATATCATAACTCACATTTTTTGCAAGAACTTTAAACAGAAAAAGCAAGGAGCAAAACTTCATGCAGATAAATAGCCTGATTTTCCACCATTGAATCTAGGGCATTTATTTTTCCTACTTATCATCAATTTATTAGCATACTACCTTTTTACAATATATGATGTTTTTCATTCCCTTTGTCTTATCATGCACATTTATATTGCACACACAAGTTTGGCAATATATATTTTTGAGTTTAAATGTCACAAATACCAAACCTGGCATTCTGTAACAGTCTGATGATGATGTAGAGAAGTTTGCACATTTTATCCGAGAGGTGTGTAGCTTCTGGATGATCTGTGCACCATCTCTCCAACAATTTGGTGCCTTTACTGCCTTCGGCATCTCTCATGTACTTCTCCAAGCAAAACCTGCAAATTAAGTCAATTATAAAAAAGTGTTGTAAATATTGCAGAGATTCAAATAACAACAGGCACACACAAACTGCATACAAGGCATAAGTACCGGTATGTTTACTTTTTTAAACCTGAAGCTATACAACACTACCTCTGTGTCAGTGTGATATAATAATGCTGTTCAATTGAATATTGTTCTCTCTCATGTTTACACACCTATTTAGGACGGAAGCAGTTGCCTCCCCTGCCTATATATTTGTGCAGAAATGCTTGTCTCCCTTGTGTACATACCGCTAAGGTTACAGTATACTAAATAACCGTTTCATGCTGTACTCTCTAAAAAAATATCATAGTTTGTTCGAAGGCATGTTGTACACTTTAAACTATTCTTCTTGCTTTATCTTTTGGAGAAAGTAGTAGGGCATGAATAGGTGCTCACTAATAAATCCCTGAAATATGATAAACTAATAGACTAAAGTAAAACATTGCACTGAAAAAGGTTACATTCCACTATAGAACGGCTGGAAAAAAAGTTGCAAAAACAGTCGATTTTGACTTTTGACAAGTTCTTTTTTGGTTCGTACATGACATATCTTTTTTATTGTACAACTCGACTCCGCTTAGAATGGCCTTTAAGAAAATGTATGGTTATGGGGGTCTCTATGTGCAAAATGATGCGTTTATTGTCGCTTAAAGATGTCGCTTTTACATTGAATTATATAGGGAAACTATTTAGTATATTGTGACCTAAACCTACACCAGGCCCATTCACGAAGGAGCTGTATTTACATAAAATCACATTTTTTTGGGGTGGGGTTTAACGCTTTTTTGCAATTTTCACGGAATAAATGCGTTTGTTTCATATATTTAAGGAGCATTGTGAGTTTTTACGAAAAAAATGCGTTTTCAGAGGAAAATAATAGAAATTCGTAAAATACTCGCATTGAGCATCTCAAATCGCAACATTTTTTGCTGAAAGGACCTCAAAACCCGTTTTATGGTTGTTTAATTCTTTATGGAGGTAGCTTGTAACAATGTTCCAATATTTTGACTGATTGTTATTATTTAGGGCAGTCTTTTTGCTCCTGATCGCCTTTTATAAATCAAAGCGCCGACCGCGAAAGCCAGATGGCTTACCAGGCGTTCTTATAAAATGCATTTTTCAAGCATTTCTACGTGAAAGATCGATCTGAAATTTGGCACGCATATTAAAAAAAGGTTTATATTTATCAAGAAGTGCTTATTTTTCGCGATGTTAATAATAAACGTTGTCTTTAAGGTTACAGTATACTAAATAACCGTTTCATGTAGTTCTTTAAGGTTACAGTATACTAAATAACCGTTTCATGTAGTGCTGTACTCTCTAAAAAAATATCATAGTTTGTTCGAAGGCATGTTGTACATTTTAAACTATTCTTCTTGCTTTATCTTTTGGAGAAAGTAGTAGGGCATGAATAGGTGCTCACTACTAAATCCCTGAAATATGATAAACTAATAGACTAAAGTAAAACATTGCACTGAAAAAGGTTACATTCCACTATACAACGGCTGGAAAAAAAGTTGCAAAAACAGTCGATTTTGACTTTTGACAAGTTCTTTTTTGGTTTGTACATGACATATCTTTTTTATTGCACAAATCGACTCCGCTTAGAATGGCCTTTAAGAAAATGTATGGTTATGGGGGTCTCTATATGCAAAATGATGCGTTTATTTTCGCTTAAAGATGTCGCTTTTACATTGAATTATATAGGGAACTATTTAGTATATTGTGACCTAAACCTACACCAGGCCCATTCACGAAGGAGCTGTATTTACATAAAATCACATTTTTTTTTGGTGGGGTTTAACGCTTTTTGGCAATTTTCACGGAATAAATGCGTTTGTTTCATAAATTGAAGGAGCATTGTGAGTTTTTACGAAAAAAATGCTTTTTCAGAGGAAAATAATAGAAATTCGTAAAAAACTCGCATTGAGTATCTCAAATCGCAACAATTTTTGCTGAAAGGACCTCAAAACCCGTTTTATGGTTGTTTAATTCTTTATGGAGATAACTTGTAACAATGTTCCAATATTTTGACTGATTGATATTATTTAGGGCAGTCTTTTTGCTCCTGATCGCCTTTTATAAATCAAAGCGCCGACCACGAAAGCCAGATGGCTTACCAGGCGTTCTTATAAAATGTATTTTCAAGCATTTCTACGTGAAAGATCGATCTGAAATTTGGCACGCATATTAAAAATAGGTTTATATTTATCAAGAAGTGCTTATTTTTCGCGATGTTAATAATAAACGTTGTCTTTAAGGTTACAGTATACTAAATAACCGTTTCATGTAGTGCTGTACTCTCTAAAAAAATATCATAGTTTGTTCGAAGGCATGTTGTACACTTTAAACTATTCTTCTTGCTTTATCTTTTGGAGAAAGTAGTAGGGCATGAATAGGTGCTCACTACTAAATCCCTGAAATATGATAAACTAATAGACTAAAGTAAAACATTGCACTGAAAAAGGTTACATTCCACTATAGAACGGCTGGAAAAAAGTTGCAAAAACAGTCGATTTTGACTTTTGACAAGTTCTTTTTTGGTTCGTACATGACATATCTTTTTTATTGCACAAATCGACTCCGCTTAGAATGGCCTTTAAGAAAATGTATGGTTATGGGGGTCTCTATGTGCAAAATGATGCGTTTATTTTCGCTTAAAGATGTCGCTTTTACATTGAATTATATAGGGAAACTATTTAGTATATTGTGACCTTAAAGGAAATGTTGCCTTGCCTTTATATATACCTGTTAAAGAAACAGTTGCCTCCCTTGTGAATATAGCTTTCAAGAGACAGAAATGTTTCATCCCCAGTGCATATGCCTATTAAGGAACACTTGCCTCTCCTGGGAATATGTCTGTTATGAAACAGTTGCCTCTCCTGTGAATATATATGTTAAGGAACAAATGCCTCCCCTGTGAATATATCTATTAAGGAACAGTTGCCTCTCCTGTGACTACCTGTTAAGGAACATTTGCCTCCCCTGTGTCAGGACATGCCACTCTGGTGTTGACCTTACAATTGTAGATTGGTCCAAGAACAAGGTTTCCACACATCTGCCATCTCCGGTCATTAGCAGCTCACAGAAACGATGCACCTCATGAATAGTGTAATCACATTTTTCACTATCACGATTCTGGAAAACAATTATTTAGGGACTTTTGAGAGCAAACAGTTGCACCAGAGTGTGATGCACCCTATTGCAAGTTTTACGAACAATTGAAGATGTTAAACAACAACTATCGGAAATGAACAAGACAACCTTGTAGTAACTTTGTGTCAAATAAATTGAACCATTTAAAGTTATTTTAAATGCAGTGCAACCGTTTATAACTGTAATGTATACTATACGGCATAGTATTTTACAAGCGCGTGCTATTACCGGTAGTCGTTGATACAATTGACGCTATTTTCGGACACTTCAATTTTCGACTCTAAGTTTTCGGACACCTGTATTTATCCCCACGTTTTTCGGAGAAAAGGTGGGGATATTGTATTGATGTGCGTCTGTCCGTCCGTCCTGGCCACCTGCTCCTCCTGCACTATTAGCACTAGAACCTTGAAACTTACATACATGGTAGCTATGAGCATATGTGCGACGGTGACAGTGACGGAATTTTTATCTGACCCCTGGGTCAAAAGTTATGGGGGTTGGAGAGGGGCCGGGTCAGAGATTTTAACTCATTTTTTATGTTATTTTACATTAACTTCTTCATTTCTGCACCGATTTACTTCAAATTGATACTGAGCCTCTCTTATGACAATAAGGTCAATCTCAACTATGCATGGCCCCATTACCAACCCTGGGGCGCCCCGGCCACATAGGCCACGCCCACCCAAAATTGCCTTTTACTATAATTTCTTAATTTCTACACCGATTCACTTCAAATTGATACTGAACCTCTTTTATGACAATACGGTCAATCTAAGCTATGCATGGCCCCATTACCAACCCTAGGGCATCCCGCCTACATAGGCCACGCCCACCCAAAATTGTCATTTACTATAATTTCTTCATTTCTACACCGATTCACGTCAAATTGATACTGAACCTCTCTTATGACAATACGGTCAATCTCAGCTATGCATGGCCCCAGTACCAACCCTGGGGCGCCCCGCCCACAAAGGCCACGCCCACCCAAAATTGCCCTTTACTATAATTTCTTCATTTCTACACCGATTCACTTCAAATTCATACTGAACCTCTCTTATGAAAATACAGTTAATCTCAACTATGCATGGCCCCATTACCAACCCTGGGGCGCCTCGCCCACATAGGCCATGCCAACCCAAAATTCCCTTTTACTATAATTTCTTCATTTCTACACCGATTCACTTCAAATTGATACTGAACCTCTTTTATGACAATACATGTATGGTCAATCTCAACTATGCATGGCGCCATTACCAACCCTGGGGCGCTCCCGACCACATAGGCCAAGCCCACCCAAAATTGCCTTTTCCTATAATTTCTTCATTTCTACACCGATTTACTTCAAATTGATACTGAACATCTCGTATGACAATACGGTCAATCTCAACTATGTAAAGGCCCCATTACCAACCCTGGGTCGCCCCGCCCATAATAGGCCAAACCCACCCAAAATTGTCTTTTACTATAATTTCTTAATTTCTACACCGATTCACTTCTAATTGATACTGAACTTCTCTTTTGACAAAACGGTAAATCTCAACTATGTATGGCCCCATTACCAACCCTGGGGTTCCCCGCCCATAATAGGCCACACCCACATAGGCCACGCCCACCCAAAATTGCCTTTTACTATAATTTCTTCATTTGTACACCGATTCACTTCAAATTGATACTGAACCTCTCTTATGACAATACAGTTAATCTCAACTATGCATGGCCCCATTACCAACCCTGGGGCACCCCGCCCACATAGGACACGCCCACCCAAAATTGCCTTTTACTATAATATCTTCATTTCTTCACCGATTCACTTCAAATTGATACTGAACCTCTTTTATGACAAAACAGTCAATCTCAACTATGCATGGCGCCATAACCAACCCTGAGATGCCCGGCCTACATAGGCCATGCCCACCCAAAATTGCCTTTTACTATAATTTCTTCATTTATACACCGATTTACTTCAAATTGATACTGAACATCTCTTATGACAATGCGGTCAATCTCAACTAGGTATGGCCCCTTTACCAACCCTGGGGCACCCCGCCCATAATAGGCCACACCCACCCAAAATTGTCTTTTACTATCATTTCTTTATTTCTACACCGATTCACTTCTAATTGATACTGAACTTTTCTTATGACAATACGGTCAATCTCAACTATGCATGGACCCATTACCAACCATGGGGCGCCCCTGGGTCAAACATGCGGCGTGGGGATACGCGTTGGCCTCTTCTGCGCCATTTCTAGTTTGTGCATTTTTTTCGTTTCTAAGTTTTCGGACACGATTTTTTTTAATTATTTTTAAGTGTCTGAAAACATAGAGTTATTACGGTAAATATGTTCTGGTATTATGCCACTATGTTTATATGAACAGTCATGCTAAGTCTAACCTATCAAGATTCACAAAAAAAGAAGTCTTTAATACCTTAATGGTTTGTTTTGGAGGATGAAAGCCCAAAATATCTGCTGTTCTTGCTTGATAAACAATAAACATGTCCAAGTCACTTTCTGGTCTCTGCAGATTGTATCTAAAAATAAAATAAAATAAATTTGATTACATAGATGAAATAAAGTTAAACATTTTTTACATTTACATGTACAAACAAAATGTGATTTAGCATTACTAAACAAAAAAATAATAACAAGGATTTTGTTAATTTTTAATTTGTATATATATTTAAGCTTAAAGGCTCTATAAAGGTGACAAATCCAATTATTATGCATATAAACTGGTCAAATTTTTACTGGATTTCAGTTACTCTTGCATAAAAACTGCTGATAACACAGCTTAGGTACAACGTTGCCAAGAATTATGGAAGATATACCCGTTTCATAATTTGAAGAAATGTTTACATTTTTGCAACTAACGTGATGTGTAGCCTCAGAGCGGTGACATATGCTAAAAATAGCCAAAAGAAAATTCAATTTTAATTCTATTTTTAACAACTTTTTACCTGCAGAAAGTAACTTATTAGTTCACTACAAACGTTTTAACCATTAAGAAGAGACCTACTTTGTGAGTAATACCGAAAAATTGTTAAAAATCATCGATATATTTTTGGTGACCTGAGTCACTTTCACTTTCTCTTTCCCGAGTAAACAGCAATGTAAATAAACGGTTTGTTTGTAAACACAATTGACTTGGAGGACACTTTATTTTGAGCTCAAAACAATTTGTATTGCTCATTTTTTTATTGTAATGTTCAAAAGCATATATATATTGTTTTTTGATAACCTTTATAAATAAAATATGAAAATAATATTTAAAAATCGGTAAATAATTATGGATCTTCACCTTTATAGAGCCTTTAAGGGGCATGCAATATTATTTACATAAAATGAAAAAAATACCGGGGTAATGTATATTTTATTGTGGAAAATAACATTTGATTTTTTAAAATTATGTTACGTTAAAAGATAATTTATTTTATTTAACATTCCTTGTAAGAATTACTTCGGTGGTTTGATTGATAAATTTATATGTTAAAATGGAAATAGTTTAGTCACTTAAATTGACATTTAAATTATACCTTTGACTACCAAATGGGCAAGCAAGCAAAACAGTTCCAAGTTCAGACTGCACTTTGGAGACAATACATGTCCAGGTCTCCGTAACTGAGTCTTCTTGAAAAAATGGTTTAGGAACTGAGTCCAAACGCTGTTCCTCTTTTATTCGTCCCAGTCTTATGAGCTCCTTTTTCTTTTCATCTATTCTATCACACAAAAGCTTTCCTGTTACTGTGTCCAGCTCCTGCCAGTTTCTACATTTGTTCACCGATACCTTTTGCTCCTTCTCATAACAAAAAAGATCCTCAGTTAGTTTTGATTGCAAACATTGCTCACCAAAATCCACAAAGTTAACAATCCATTTTACGTTAAAATAATGCCATTCAGAGCCTGCACGTTGGGACACTGGAGACTTACGAATTCCTGTAATTTCAGCACAATCACCTATGGTTTGGGGAATCTCAAAATCTGAGATATGTTCATTCGCATCTACTGAACTGGACATTTCCGCATACCCATGCCAGCCATGGCAGTTTACAACACTAAAAATTATGTATACCTTTCCTTCGCAAAATGCCGAAGACAGGATATCCCTAGGTTGGGGAGCATACACTCTATCCCTACATGCCCATTTCTCAGATTCAATGCATCTTTTTAAAGAAACGAAATTATCAACCTTGGCTACAAAGAATCTTTCCCGTTTTGTTTTGACAGTTTCCATTTTAAAAGCTTACGAACGACTACACATGCCTTCACTCTTTTGTTTCAAATAATACCAAGTAAACTCTTTATAACAAACATGCGAAAGGAATCTGATTCTTGGTTGTGCAATTAATTTCCTGGGTAATCTCACTTTGAAGAGTTCCTTAGGCTAAATATCACTGATATAAGGATAAATTTCACTTACATTGTTGCACTTTACACAAACCAAAGATCAATCAGTATATCTAATATAATAATAGGTGCTACCTAATTTACGGGCAAAAGCTCAAACATGATAAACATGTATTGAAATAAATTATAGACATTATTGTGTACAAAACATCAATATTGTTTCAATAAGAAAGTAATGCATCCACAAAATAACTCTTATTGTATAATAGATGAATAATAGCGTTTTACGTCTGCCAAGCCTTTAGATCTTCCATCATACATTTAAATTGTTTTTTTAAGCTTGTGGAATTTAAAGCTGGTGATTTGGCTTCAATGTGTGAATATGGTGTCCGCTTAGCGACTGGGAGGTTTCGGTATTGATCTTTAAGTGAGGGTATTCTTGAGAGTACCCTAAAGACACCAAGTTTATGTACTGACCCTACCCAGGAAACAGGTTGTTTCATCAAATGTCTCAATTTAACTAAAGCTTGCTGAAGCTGTGATTGTATATAGTATAAACTGATTAAAAATAATCAAAATAATGTGCTGTGTGAAACAAAACGTGTTATTATTAGGAACACAATGACAGCATACTTGTTTTGCAATTGAAATAATTCATGAATACAGGTATCTCGCAGGGTTTTAATTTCCCTATTGCAAATTATTGCCGCCTAGTTTAAATTCTGTCGCCACTAAAAAACTATTTTGTAGAAATTAATAAATCAGTGTAAACTGCATACACTTAGTTTTTCATTGCAAAATAATGATTTGAATTCAACCAAAAATAATGCAATATCATCAATATTTTGGTAATTATGTAATTTGGTAATTTGGTAATTACACACACAGAAATATCCACATTTGTATGAGCGTATGGGTAGGTCAGTCATCCTCTTTCAAGGCTAAGCCACTATCAAAAGCATGTAAATGAGATAAGTATATTCAGTGCATAAATAATAAGAAACCGTCGGAGACGGGTGATGCTCCCCAAAGTTTTTTTTTGTCACAATATTGCACTATATATTCAGATAAAAGGAAACGTCTTGAGGGGCATTACTTTGGACAAAATAATACGATGGATGGTTTAGCAACATAAATATTTCAAAGGGCCATAACTCTCTCAAATCATCTAACCAGAACCCATTAATAGCATACGCATCTCCTCAAGGTAGTTAAGCTTCCCATAAAGTGTCATTGTATTCCAGTCAGTATTTGGGAAGAAATAGCCCGGACAAGAATTGGATTATATGTACAGTTTATAGAAAATTTCAAAGGGCCATTACTCTGTGAAAAATCATCCGACCATAACCGGTTGATAATATGCACATCTCATGTTGGAAGTGAAGCTTCCCATGAAGTTTCATTGAATTCCCATAATAAGTTGCTGAGAAATAGCTCGGACAAGAATTGCACTATATGTACAATGGAAAATTTCAAAGGGCCATAACAATGTAAAAAATCATCCGACGAGAACCGGCTGATAATATGCAGATCTCCTCTTGGTAGTGAAGCTTCTCATAAAGTTTCATTGAATTCCAGTCATTAGTTTCTGAGAAATAGCCCGGACAAGAATAGCACTATATGTACAGTTAATGGAAAATTTCAAAGGGCCATAAGTCTGTGAAAAATCATCCGACCAGAACTGGCTGATAATATGCACATCTCCTTCGGTAGTGAAGCTTTCCATAAAGTTTCATTGAATTCCGGTGATTAGTTGCTGAGAAATAGCCCGGACAAAAATTGCACTATATGTACAGTTAATGGAAAATATCAAAGGGTCATAACTCTGTGAAAAATCATCTGACTAGAACCCGCTGATAATATGCACATGTCCTCTTGGTAGTGAAGCTTTCCAAAAGTTTCATTGAATTCCGGTCATTAGTAGCTGAGAAATAGCCCGGACAAGAATTGCATTATATGTACAGTTAATGGAAAATTTCAAAGGGTCATATCTCTGTGAAAAATCATCCGACCAGAACCGTCTGATAGTATGCACATTTACTCTTGGTAGTGAAGCTTCCCATAAAGTTTAAATGAATTCCGGTCATTAATTGCTGAGAAATAGACCGGACAAAAATTGTGCACGGACGGACGGACGGACTCACACACGGACAGACGAAGCGGCGACTATATGCTCCCCCCAAAAAAAAAATTGGGGGAGCATAAAAAGGTATGTGGTATTGTATGGCGATACAAAACACTTGCTTAACATAATTTATTTGCACGTAAAATAATAGTAAACGATAAGTCATACTAAACACTGTCACCAACTTACAGAAATATTTACGTACATTTACTTAAAAAGTGATGTTATCTTTGGAAAAACTGTGGAATAAATGACTTATGTATTATAAACCATGCAATGCATGTATGAAAAACACGTGTAATACAGAATAGCATGCAGTTTTTTGCAAAATATGATATAATAAGTAAAAGTGTAATACCTTTAAAAAAATAAACATTGCTGGTTTTGTACTAGCGTATAAAGCATTAATCATGGAACAACAATTAACAGCCAATGTTTTTATTACACAATAAACAGGAGATCACATAAATGGATTATGCATGACCTGAACAGGCGTGTTGCTTCTGTTTAGCATTACACTGTCTAACTAAAAAGAAGATCACAACATAGTGGGTAGGTTCTTAATGCTTTTACATACTTGTTTTTGGCCTGGGGCGTAGCCCCAAGGCCATAGTAATGATACCAATTTCTGAGCCTATCCGAATTGGCTGGCTGCCAAAATCCAAATTCCCAAAAGTCCGACTTACCACTTAATTCATGCGCAATAAAATTAGTTCTTCGCAGATCTCAATAACCCGGCTTGTAAATACAGAACATTACTATATACAAATACTAATACAAATACATAGCATTTATATAGCGCAAAAAAATATTTACATATTCTATTGCGCTTCACAATATTACATATTCAGCATTAAGACCGAAACTTGTTAACGATATTCATTTATGTTCGAGAATGTGAAAAACAATCAACAGACAATTACTATTTTGGTAAATAAAATACAGACTTCATACTAATACTACAAGTAAACTCATTGTTTGTAAAATTGTCCAAAGAGGTGTTTTCAGCCTTGATCTAAAACTGGCTTCATATTGACAGGCCTTAAGATACTCAGGTCGATTGTTCCACCATTTTGGACCGACGACGGCAAGAGATCTGTCAGCTAGTTTTGTTCGTCGTCTAGGGATGTCGAATTTTGTGTCATTGTATGACCTTAATTTGTATAATCCTCAAGCAGGTACAAACAATTCTCTTATGTAAACTGGAGCTGTACAATTGATTACCCGATATACTTCAAATAAAACTTTGAACGTCAATCTGGCCTCTACAGGGAGCCAGTGTAACTTTTTGAGGAGATCAGTGATAGGTTCTTCACAAGAAGCGTTCAGGACTACTCTTGCGGCATGATTTTGAAATCGCTGTAGCTTCTTGATTTGGTAAGCGGGAACTTCCGTAAAAAGACCATTGCAAAAGTCAATATGCGAATGAACTAATCCATGTGTTAATGATGCCGTAGACTCTTTTGTAAGATGTTTTCGTATAGCTTTGATATTGCGTAGTTGTGCATGTGCGATCTGACAATTCTTCTGGATGTGTTTGTCAAAGTTGAGTGTGTTGGTCTCTTTCCTGTTGACAAATTTCACTTCGCAACCACCGACAACCACGCTTGAAGTACTCAATTTCGCCAACTGTTGCCTGGTTTCTATATACAATAATTTCAGTTTTTGATTCATTCATTTTTAATTGCAGGTTGACATCCACTTAATTACGTCGTTCAGGCAACTATTAAGTTGCTGAAAAACAATAGACTCATTTTCGGAATTACCTGTTTGAATTTTGAATGCTAGCTTATCGTCATCCGCATATCCATAAAGATCAGCCGGGTATTTTTGAACCACTCTGTTAAGAGCCGGTATATACAAGGTAAATATATGAGGCCCTGCACAAGAACCCCGAGGAACCCCGGAAAGTAATTTCTCAGTTTCAGATGTTGGCTCTTCGACTAATACTTTCATTGTTCTGTTGGTGAGATAGGAGTTTGTCCATTTTTTTAGGGAATGCCATGAATACCATACTCGTCTTGAAGAATACGAATAAGTATTGGGATGTCAATGTTGTCGAACGCTGCACTCAAGTCAAGCATGACCACGATGGTGACTTAACATTCATCAATATTTTCTAGAAGGTCATTATACATTCTTAGCATTGCCGTTTCGACTCCGTGATGTCTTCTATAGGCACTTTGGTAAGGTGGAAGGAGATTATTATTCTCAATATGATCATTTATTTGGTTTAATGCAGCTTTTTCAAGATTTTTTGAAAGAAATGTCAAATTTGAAACCGGACGATAGTTCGGTAATTCCAAAGGGAGACCTTTCTTCTTCAACAATGGTTTAATCACGGCGCTTTTCCATGTGTCAGGGAATACACCAGATAGCAACGATTTACTATTTCTGTCAATATAGGTATCGATTCTGAAAGATGTCTCACTGTTGGTATTGCATCAAGTTCACATGTTGTAGGTTTGGATGCATTTACAAGTTTAAGAATATCTCTGTTATATAACATAACAGTGTTGCTAAGCATTGGCTACGACATAGTTTTTATTGTTTGCATATTGATGCAAGAATAATTTCCTCACTTGACGGTCTAGGCCGAAAAGATACGAATGTTTATGGAGACAGTAAGAAGATTTTTTTTCTGAGACATTTTTTGAAGACATTATACTTGGTACTAAGTATTTATAAACATATTTTAAAATATTGCTATTTTATTTTGCGTTAACAAGACATTCCAGAACAAAGAAAATGGAAAAAACAACAACAATTATTCACGACCATTCTCGGAAATAGACGAAGAAACCGGATGTTGTATTTCACTGCGCAGATCGAGCGCGCAAATCGAGCGCGAAAACTTCTACGTTAGAAATTACACAATCTGTACACCGTTCTTTATCAGAGTAAGTGGATTTTCTTTTGTATGCACATTTCAAAGGTAGTATGAGTGTTTACCTGATCTGTCAATTATGTCATAAAACGCTATTTTAGGCTATTGAAAGTGATTTATTTGACGTCAATAATTACAGTTTTTTGCGGCCAAGTTTTTGTTGTTGTTGTTGTATATCTTCACTGCCTATGTAGACGAACCTATACTAGATCTGTAGAGTTGAACAAAAGGTTATCGTTCCCACCACCAGTATCGTGTAGTCCTCCACCGTCTATGTACACTGCAGTATATACACAAATATAGTATTTTCTTACAGTCTCTGAGCATCTGCACTCAACCGCTAGGGACAATCCGTATAAATTCGGACAAAGGGAGAAATTCGGACAATACTTCTTCCCAAGCACACTAAATCTAGCCAAAGGCCTTCAGCGCCTACAGCGCTTTGAATATTACTACTTTGACATTTATTTGCAGGCACTGGTCGTCATACACGGGAACTATTGTATTTTTTCAACCTGTTAACTGCCTTCAAATTGTAAATTAAAGAACCTTTTGAAGATGTTTGCACATCTGAACTGTATAATGCCACAGCTGTTATTTTAAAGGGTCTTTTTCACAGATTTTGGCATTTTTTTAACTTATTCATTAAATGCTTTATATTGATAAATGTAAACATTGGATCGTAAAAGCTCCAGTAAAAAATCAAGAATACAATTAAAAAAAGGAAAAGAACATTGCCCGGAGCAGGTTTCGAACCAGTGACCCCTGGAGTCCTGCCAGAGTCCTGAAGTAAAAACGCTTTAGCCTACTGAGCTATTCCCCCGAGTACACATACTGGATGTATTTTATACCTTATATAAGCAATCTTCGTAGTTTCACAAAATTTAACGACAAAAACAGAACTCTCCAAATTATTCAATCGTTTCGCGTTGCAACGCTTTATAATTTTTAGGTTTTAAAATCGTCAAAAGATGCATATAATGGCTATATTAGACCATGGTAAATGTTCAGTATTACTGTTTCCTCACAAATATCATAACTAAAACGAAAATGTGCGAATCTGAAACAACTTTTTTCAATTTTGTCAATTTACCAAAGCGTGAAAAGATCCCTTTAAGACATATATATATTGACTCTCAAAAGTTCTATTAAAATCGAATATGTTCCATCCGAGTAAACCAACAGAACCATAAAATAAGATCACCATTGCTTATATCTTTATCTGTTGGAAACTTTGAATGTTCATGGTTTCTTCGTTGTTGATTTCTGGAAACCAAAACTGTCAGTTTTGCTCAATATAGTGACTTTTGTGATGCACAGCTTTTGGCACAAAAGCTTCTAAAACGGAAAACCAACACTAATCTTAAAATTTGATAAATGGTGAAGACGTTCTGTTAATCTCCTGTTTTTGTTTTATTTTCGTACAATCTAGAAGAATTGTTACGAAAGATTTTGGTACGAAAATTCGACAGTATTAGATTTAATGGGTTCAGGCCTAAACTTCATGAAGTGATATGAAACCGATCGGGAGATCGTCGCAGTGCGAGCAGACCAGGTGTAAGAAAGTTTAAAATAAGCTAAAATACTAAAAAGTTAAATTTTGTAATTAAACGTGTTTCTGATGGATTACGACCAAAACGTACCAGAATATTGCTCATGATCACATGTAAAACTGCTTTCTAAGAGCGGCGCGTACTCTGACATGAAAGCACGACGTAGGGGGCGCAATTGAAAAAAGAGACGAGAATAGCGATACCGTGTCAATACATTTGAGAACTATAAAAAATAAAGCGTTAATAGACTTATGAGATTATTGATAATTAACAATAAGATAACGAATAACTCGAAGCAGATCAATTCGAAAGTATTCCCAATTCAGTCAATTAATTGTAGACGGGTCATGTTTACCAAAATAGTGTTTGGAAAAAAAAAGCGCTTTGCAGTGAAGCAGTCTATGGCTTATACCCACTTAGACTGGGACAAAGGAAACAGGAAGCATAATCAAGGGAGGAAAACAGTTTTTAGCGGAGGGAAACATATAATGCGATGATATTTAGTGCGATTCGCATAATTATGTTGTTTGTATACATTTTCTTGAGGTATGCATATACGTGTGATATAGCAGATGCTGAAGTGTTTTTGATGTTTAAAAGTTCATTGATAGCATCGCAAAAATATATGACGCGTGACGAATTTTTTAGTTGCATCCCTATGTCTATTGTTATTTCAACATTCCATATGTATGAAGCAGTCGCCGCCCGCCGCTAAGCGGCGGGCTTTTGTCCGTATAGTTGTTTCAATTAAAAATAATTTATCAAACAAAATAAATATCATTTTCATTGATAACGTGTTTTACATCTGCCAAGCTTTTAGATTAAATATTTGATTGTTGTGTGCTTTTTTAGCCTCTAAAATTCTAACACAGTTTGGTGGCTTCGGCATAGTGAATATGGTGTTCGCTTAGCTACTCGGAGATCTCGATATTGATCATTTAAATGGAAACGTTTTTCATATCACACGTAAGACACAAAAGACTGGTCCTACCCAGGAAACATGTTGTGTTGTTTTCTTTTGACTCAAGTCAACTTATGCTGGCTAAAGCTGTTAATTCTAGCAAAAAACTGATTTAGGTAATGAAAATAATGTCATGTGTCAATTCGATTGTTATTGTCAGGATTATCAATGTAAATTATTTCGCCACTAAACCCCGGCACTAAACACGAGCAATTTTGTTGAAATTCTAAAGTCACAGTCTTAACTACATGTTTAATTGCATACACTTAGTTTGTAGCTGTGTATTCAAGATTTAAATGCAATTAAACAAAATGTTATATCATCCATATTGTTTATTTATACCTTCTAATAACACATTGAATAAAGATAAACATAGATATATCAGTTATCATATGAGCTTATTCATATGTCAGTCTTTGTCTTTCCTGGTTTAGCCGCTAGCAGAAGCATGTAAATAATATGAATATATTCAGTAAATATATAAACGTACATGGTAATGTATGACGATAACACACTTATCATCATTTATTTGCACGTAAAAGAATAGTAACACCATAAACAATACTAAAAACAATCATCAACAAGAATATTTACGTACATGTGCTTACAAGGTGATATTATCTTTTGAAAAACTTTAAACTTAATCAATTATGTATTCTTAACTATTCAGTGCATGTTTGAAAACCATGTATAATACAGCTTGGTATGTAGTTTTTTCAATACAACATCTTTTAAGTCAAATTGTATTATCTTAAAAAAACAATGCTCGCTTTGTACTAGCGTATAATACATTTATAATGGAACAACAAGTAACTGCCAATTTATTAATTGAAAAATAAACAGGAACTTGTATTTATGCATTAATCAAACAAGCTTGTTGCTATTGTACACTATCTTACTTAAAACGACCACAACAGAGTGCTTGTACATATTTGCGGCAAATTTTTTATTACTACTTAAACATTTATTTGCAGTCACTGGTCGCCATTCAGACTAAATTTGCAGTCGTTTTAGACCAACAAGAAACAACAATACACTCGACCTCTTCATTACAAACGGACCATCTCTGATAGAAAAGTCAACTGCTAGAGTATCCAAACAATGACCAATCAGCCACAAAATCATCCTATGGAAACAATCAATAATGGCAGGTCTCAGACAAATGGCCAGCAATTTTTCATCTGAAATCACTTCCAGATTCGGCGAGAAGACGGATATCGACACGCTTTGGTCCAACTTTAAGTAATTCTGCATGACAGCCATGGATAGAATATACCATCAAATATGACTTTATCAAGATACAGTCAACCTTGGGTGAATACATAATAAGACGGCTGTAACCAGAGAAAGCGTGCATACAGGAAAGCCTGTGAATCCAATGGCAACTGAGACAAGGAGCACTACAATTAGCTGCGTACAAACTCCAAGTACGAGTGCAAGCGAGCTTACAGCAGTTAACATCCTGACACCTGACAATCATGAAAAGAAAGTCCATTCTTTCAATAAGAGTAAGCACTCCGACAGCTCTGGTGTCTCCTCGCTTAAGAGAGAAGGCTTGGCACACAGTGACCCCAAAATAAAGGCCACCATATTTAACCAGCAATTTAGTGATGTGTTCCCATGAAGTAAGTGTACGTAGTTCATTGATGGAAGCTTGAATATGTAAGGGATGTCAAATACATTGGTGCGAAAATCTAGGAAAACATGCCCTAGAAACCGCATGTAGCAGCAGTCAACCGGAAGACAAGCAACAGTCTATGCATTCCGAAACGCAGCCTGTCCAACTGCCCACCTAGCTTTGATAAGATAACGGAAGATAAGTAATGTAATAAAATGTATGAATAATTAATAATCGTGTAATAAGCACGTGAACGACATACACATGGGGCAAACAAACGAGGCCTGTCTAGAGAATAACAAGTCTAGCTTAAACTACTGTAAGATTATGAAATTATAAATTGCTGAACATGTAGAAAAATTGTTGTTTCAATCATGATCTTATTTTTTATTGCCGGAATTCGCAGTTTAATGGTAATATCGATTGTAGCGCAGCAAAAAATGCTGTAAGTTGTGCAATAAAAAGTGAGCAAGTGAAAAAAGAAGTGTTATCCCGACTCAACTTCTCCACAGCTGCATAAAGGCGACGGTCCCAAATATTGTTAGTGTTGGTCCATCTTCAACGCAGAAGTATGCCGGTGATTCGCTAGTCGTTAATATCAATAGTTTTAGAGCGGCTGTGAATGCAAGATATAAGTAAACGTTTTTCATTAATTAGTTAAATTGTACTATATGTCAACAAACGACGAAATGACAGACCCCGAATAGTTCAGTGTGTATTGGTCCTAGAATATAATCGTTTGTATAGTGTTTCTTCTACATAATACAATATTTAAAACCATTTAAGGAACACCCTTGAAGGCTCCACTACCATTGAAGTACCTACTAGTTTATTAACATCCTTACCTTTCAAGCATACAAATCAGACTCTGAAAACCTAAACCCAAACATTCACACGCAATTCATAAGTACAAATTACACCATGCATGTATCAAGCAATCTGGACACAGTTTATGAAAACAAAACATCAAAAGTTAAAACATTTTATCCATATCAATAAAATAGCATGCTGCTAGTAAGTGTAATGTTCTCAAACAATTCAAATTAATCGTCCGCTTGACATTAACAAGCAACCATTCCATTTTATAGACCATTTGATACCAAAATCATAGATACACATGTCAGTATTATTGAAATTTACCAGCATCCACTGATCAATCACCATGTGGGTTGTCTCTAGTGAACAACATTAAATTACACGCTACTCTATCGGTGCATTTACACCATTTTAAAATCTTTGAATTTCTAAGGTATTTCCCGAACCCTTATCGGCCTAAGTCTAAAACGCGTTTGCGTTATTCTCGCGGGACAACGATTCTCGTACTAATTGAGTAACCAATAACACATAGTTCATCGTTGATCTGTATGTATGAGTGACTTTGCTCATGTTTATCCCACGTCTCGTACGTCATACTATCTCGTAATCTGCTTATATCAGCATCACGAAATGATACCTCCTCTATTTCTCGAGTGGTCATAGCACTGGGTGATGCTTTGCGCGCAACAAAATTAATGTATTCATGGTCATCTACACGATATATTGTCATAGAACTGTGCTTGAGTGGAAGTCGCGACAACGCGTTTGCAATATTGTCTCGACCGTTCACATATTTAACCGTAAATCGATACTGTTGCAGTCTTGGAACCCATCGCTGAACTCTATCTCACGGTTTCGACCTTGGTCCGTAAATATATTCAAGTGGCTTGTGGTCAGTAAGAAGCTCGAACTCGATACTGTAAAGACATGGATGAAAACGCTCTAGTGCCAACACTACGCATAATCCATCTTTTTCAGTGTGTGAGTATCTCCTCTCAACATCAGTTAAGATCCCTCTGGAGCTCCTATCCAAAGTTCTTTATTTTAATTCTTTGAACGCGTTTAGTTGAGACCGACCCTATTTTAAACGGTTTTTTATTTAAACATATCATTTAACCATTATGGACATTTCGCACAAATTCACTTAATCGAGGAAACTTCGAACTTCACTTCCGATTCGCGGCTCAGTCGCGTTTTACTACAGTATCGACCTTGACTGGCGTTGCCCCTTTCCCTCGCTCAGATAGTGCGTGACCAATAAACACTAACTTATTCATGTAAAATTGGTAATTTCCCTTGTTATCTGCTTGACTATCTGCTTAGGTATGCCAGTTTATGTTAGGACACATATTAGGCAAAGAAATAGATTTGGTAATATCGGTTATTATTTAAGCCGTTTCGTTACGATTTGTGTTCTTAACTTTCTTTCGCGTACATGGAACAATTATCGCAAACGACACTTGCTTGCTCTTAAATTGGCCTTCAGTGCGGAATATAAAGTTGGTTCATAGTCTAACTAGGCACGATGTATTTCAATATGCGCATGATGCCACGCACTTTTGTTGATGATTCGACAACAGTTCAATCTTACTTAGCGGTCACCTGGAAATAGCGGTCACCTGCATAGCGGTCTGTCTTAATTCCCCCTGTTGAGAATGATTCGTTCGTACACCTGAGTATAACGGACACCTTGCTATTGCGACAATCGGCCAGTATTTTCACTCCGAAAACTATTTAATTTTAACCTGTGTACAGCGGTTACATGGTAGTCATTTTGATTTTCAAACAGAACACACTTAAATCAATCTGCATTGTTATATCTTACCTTTGACGTCATAGCGTTTTTTGTGCATCTTCATTGTGGCTAAATAATCTGATAAATCCACTTTGATATGATGTATGCGGCCTTGTTTGAGAAATCAAACAATTGAGTGTTAAAAAGGTGTCAACAACAACAATTAGTTAGCGGGTGTTGCTATGTGCAGGCGATTTAAGAATTAGAGACCGTCTATTTTTGCAAAACACACATTTAAAAACGACCGTTAAAAAGTTATGAACGTAAAGCGAACTGGCGGATTTTCTGATTTAACGAGATTCACGAATTGACACTTATATTCTATTTGAAATATTCGTAAGTTTTAAAATATGTATAAATTTAAATAAATTTATAATATATTAAGTTGTATTATTTAAAATAAATAATTAATGTTATTATAATTTTATATTGACTGAGAGCTTTTTTTTACATTTTCCCTGTGCAAACGAGTGGGTTGGGTTACAACCAAGCTATACCAAAAACTGACTATTAAATAAAAAGTGGTCACCTAAGAACAGCGGTCACCCGTCTTCAACGGTCGCATTGGTACGACTTACCGCTGTTGACAGGTTGGACAGTATACTGAATACATAATCGTGACATTTGCCATTAGAGCGGAATTCGTGACCATTATCTTTATGACTTTCAACGAATTGGGCAAGCACAATATGACAAATAAAACATGGGAGGGGAAAAGTTAATTGTGTTGTAAATAGAATAGCCTCATGTGTTGTGGAATTAAGTATACAAGCAATCGGTTTGCCCAGGTTTTTATAAGACTTAAATCAAGGTTGTGTACAATTCCTATTCCGGTTGGATATGAGCAAGTACACGAAATGGATGTTTCTTCTGCATACAGAGGAGATATTCTTTGAATGTTTTATACAATCTCTTGAAGACCAATTACAGAGCTTTGAGGAACCCAGTTTTGACCATGCTCAGTAGCTGATTAAATTTAAAAAAAAAACATGTTCCGCCAGATTGAATATTTCCGAACATAAAATGGGCTACATAGAGAGAATCAAGTCAGGGCTTTGATTACAAATCAAGATTAATGGAAAACAGGAAGCCTTAAAATGGTATACGATTATAAGTGCCTTTTCTTATCAATCATGGAGTTTTATCTTAAGTTATTTGTACATTACACGCGGTCTGTTATCTACCGATATGAGTCTATGTATTTCGTAGCGTTATTGGAAGCTTAAATCCACTCGCAATTTAAAACAAACTCTATTGACATGTTTTGTTTATGTTTTTTGTTTGGGAGTCCATTCGTTGCAATGTTTACGGGAGTTACGTTTATTGTGTTTAAAAACGTGCTCTTTCTTGTTACACTTTAAAGCAATTTCTTGCCATGACTTAAAATAACAAAATTAAAAAAAACACATTGTCATTTCGTCTTAAAACGCAGTTAGAAAGATAGTGTATTTTTGTGTTTTATCGTAATAACAACGCATATCATCCACGAAGGACTGTAATGCATAATATTCTACATTTTCGGACATTAAACTGTGACACAAAAGAAATCAAACCATGACATAAATAAATGAATAAATCGTTACAGCAATTGTGACCATTTACACATATACGGTCAACGACAAAGTTGCCTATATCAGGCTGCAACTAGTCGCGGATTAAGCCAACGCCCCAGGTCCCTAGTCGACCTACTGCATTCTAGAATGCCTGGTCATTGTTGATATCATTCGTTTTATTTAGCTTAGCAGTTCTAATGCTGGCAAAACAAAAATAAATTGACGATGTCGTTTAATGGTCATTAAAATAAGGCTATAAAAAGTTAGTAAAAAGAAATACATCGTCACGCTTTCATTGGGCTCCTAGAAGTCGCTTGGCCCATAAGCAATTCTCACTCTGCATTATGGGTATTAAGGGATTTGCTTCATCTACATGTGTAATTGAAGAATTTTATATATTGAATCACAGATTATTGTGTTTGTAAAGAAGGGTTGTGTATAATGATTCATTAATAAACGAGTTAGACGTATATATATCATAAGTAATGCTTTATTATAAAAATTATAGGAACTAAATATTAGTTGATTAGTAAATAATAATCTCATTTCATCTTGTATAATACTCTATAATATTTATATTCGGAAATACATGCGGGGATCTGCACACGTGTGTTTATTTGATACTCGGTCTGGGAAAACATAAATAAAACAAACTCCCGAAGATACAAACGGAAGCTCTCAATTCGGTCGCGACACAATCTCTTAATGCATACATGCACATCTTGTATGATAAACATAAGTCCAAGTAACGATGCCGATTGTATGTGGCTTGCTTTTGCGTAGCACGCTGATAATTTTTAAGTCTGGTATCACAAATGCCTACACTGAATATTGTACATTGTATAAGAATACACATGTTAAGACAATAGGTGAATTGCAAGCAAGTGGTACACTAGTGCTGAGAAAGAAAGGTTCGTTTGTGTGTTATCATATTGAAAATTCTTAAAATAAATACATAACATTTTGATGATAGTGTTTATTTATTGTTTTGCATAATATGCTCATACATTGAAGCGCATTGTCTGTATGTTTATTTCATCATTTAAAGAAAGATATGCGCTAATTAACGTAATATCGTTTAACAACACTTATATCGAATATATCAAACTTATATTTTCAAGCAGATTTACCAAATTGACGTTTACGTTAGAACCTCTGCACAATACGTCAAACGCATTCTGAGCGTTCAATAACAAAACTATCGTGACGTCGCCAGGACGTCAAACGATCATGCGGTAAGCATGCGTGTTTAAACGCCGTCCAAGTTGTATTAACCACCATATTCCTGTTCGAACCGGAACCTCTGCAGTATGTTCACGAAAATAACAAAATCTCCATGCGTGCTTTGAGTACTTGTTTCATCCGGGTCTTGCGGGATAGATAAGGACACCCAGTATGCAAACATGCAAGATAAATAAGGTACATATAAAACGAGTGCAGACAGTTTGTCTGTTTACAATCTTGCTCATCGATTGCGTTGAATTTCATTTGGAGTTTTGTGACATTATCGCTGGTTTCCAAGTAAAACCGTAAGATTTGTATTACTATTGTAAGTTTGAGTTATTTTAAATTGTATAAAATGTGTTCCTCAAGGTAGAAGACCGTCATTCAATGTCATATTGACCGTTACATTATGCTTTTACTAGTTTTAATATTTAATTAATCAGTTTGTTAAGGTTTTTAACTCTTTATAAATATTAATTGTGCAATTGGAAAATATGGTAAAATATATAAATATTTTTCCCAACAACTTCTCTGTGGTCGTTTGGAAAGCGGCTTACGTCGCATATTTTCGGTTGTGCCCAATATTTCGTGTTCATTTTGACCATAAACAAGTTGACTTTAACTATTTCGGTATCGAGTACAATTATTTAGCTCACATTTATAGCTGCATACGTTTTTGACATCGAAAACTTCATTTTCTATGGAAAAAACACAACAAAATAATAACATAAAAAGAGTAAACGAACACAGAAAATTCTCTAAATATTTTGAACGAATATACAAACTGATGTTATTATTTTTCTTATAAGAAGAATGGATATGCTGCTTTTAAAACAATGCATCGAGGCGATATTTTCAAACAGAAATTTGTAGAATCTATCACAATGATTGTATGTCATTTTTTTACGGATGTTGTTTGGGGGGGATGGTGGTGTTTTCTTTTATTTTTTTACATTTATAATGTTGTTTGACTTAATAGCCTTGGGTTATTATGTCAATCACGGATATCTAGCAACTGTTAAATTTCATACATGTACGTGGGCAATATATCAGAACCAAACACTATTAACAGACAGGGACGTGTGTTTGAACCAGCGCAATGGCAGCTCTTGGGGAAAAAAAAACAGCTTTATTTGTCAAGCCGACTGTTAAATTCCGGCGTTGATAACGTTTAAAATCATGCATCGACAAACGGACATTATCTTTTATCCTCTGTAAATAATTATGTGTCATAGCTTTCAACAAAATACTGTAACATGCATCGCATTGCACACTTATTGAGGCTAGGTTCTTGCTGTTATTTATGAACTTGGCGGACAAAAAATAACCTACGTAAGGATAATATTCACGAGTCGCCCCTTTGAATCGTCTACTGGCAACTAGAAAAGCTGTGATGACTTTCTAGTCGTTATTGGCGTTTTGTCTGTTTCAGCGCGTTCAGTTTCAATTATGGGGAGCGGAAGTCGGTCAAACAGATGCCTCCTCTTCTCCACGGTGATACTGTCGGTTGTCTGCATAGGCCTCGTCGTCGCTTTAATCGTTATAATCTTTAAAGACGATGACCGCGACCGTAATGCGCATCCGAAAGTAGATGACTGTGACGTCATACAGCAGGACGTCTCTGAGCAGGAATCTCAAAACCCGACGGTATTCCAGGACCTTACGGAAAAGGAGATTGAAGCGTTGACTAATTACCTTTACTCTAGACCGGAGTTTGATTTGGTAAGACCGTCCGCCAATAAGACCAATGCAAATTTCGTGTTCATGGCTGAGCTGCATCTTCCCAATAAGTCGGAGGTGATCGCGCATTTAGACCAAAGGGGCAGACAGCCGGCGAGGGAAGCCAAGGTTATCATAATACGCGGGAAATCATCCGACCAACAGATAAACGAAATCGTCGTGGGGCCTCTTCCGAATCCGAGCTACCATCATCCGGTTCCGGGAATCAACGCATCGTTACCGTACTTTTATCGACCTATGACTGACGATGATTACGGTTCAGTGATAGCAAACCTTACCAATACTGTGCACAGCGAGTTTGGAGATATATTTAGAAGCTGCTACGGGTCTAGTGTAAAGGACTGCGGCGACAAGTGTCTGACCTTCGTGTACGCATCCACATTCTCCCCGGCATCCAGCGGAACGAACATGCGCAAGACATGGTACTGGCTAAACTACGACGTGGAATATTACGTTCTGCACCCTGTGGACTTTTCTGTACTTGTAGGATTCTATCACGGGCAGACAAATATCGAAATCGTGTGGTTTCAAGGAAAACAGTTCAAGACATTGCAGGAAGCTAAAACCATAGCACCCAAATGCACCACGCGATCTTTTCCAGTGGTAGACCGGAACTTGTTCTCTACGATGAATCAGCGAGGTGCAGTACCGGAAGCAGCCAAGAAGCGCGCGCCAATACATGTTGAGCCGGACGGTAAACGGTACACAGTGAAAGGGCGACATGTGCATTACATGAAATGGTCGTTCGATTTTCGAATGTCGACCGCGTACGGACCGCAAGTTTATGACATCAAATTCGACGGCGAACGAATCGTATATGAGCTCGGTCTGCAGGAAATATCAGTATTCTACACCGGGCACAGCCCCCAACAGAGGTTTTCCGATTACATGGATTCAGCCGAATTGATTGGTCCTTCTGGAACGGGTCTCGTTCCAGGCGCGGACTGTCCAGATCACGCGATGTTCTTTGATACAAAACACGTGACCGAGACCTCCGAGAGACCGCTTGTCGTGAAAAATGTCTTCTGCTTGTTTGAGCTGAACACCGGAGAGCCTATCCGCCGTCACCATTCGTACTCCAAAACAGAAGGCGCTTTTTACGAAGGGATGGAGAATTCCATTCTTGTTCTGAGAACTATTGTAACAATTGAAAATTACGATTACATCTTTGACTTCAAATTTTTTCAAAACGGCGTCCTAGAAACTAAAGGAATGTCTACAGGGTACGTTTTGGGTAATGCGTTCTCAGAAATGGAGAGAAAGTACGGATTCCAAATCCAAGATTTTATTTCAGCCAACTACCACTCCCACATGTTCAACTTCAAAGTTGACCTTGACATAAACGGGACGTCCAATCGTTACGAGATGATCCACGTCAAAGTGGAAACGGCCACAAATGAGTTCTCGGCCAACAACGACAACTTTAGTCAGGGAATGATTGAACGAGAAATCATAGACACTGAAAAGAAGGCCGCTTACAAGTTTAATTTTGAAAACCCAAGTTACCACGTGTTTTATAACAATGCAACCACTGACAAATACGGGAACCACAGAGCATACAGGTAAAGAAATACACGTAGAGCTTGGACTCATTAATGTACCACTAAAGCATGCCACAATACATAATGCGTTTTATAATCAACAGCCTTTATCACTTTTTTACACTTAATGAATAATTTCACTGCGTTTACTCACGTGTTTACCGTGCTTTCAAAAATTTGGTTTATATACTAGTATTCCTATATATAAGCGTCAAATGGTTTAGGTCAGACATCACATATCACGCCTGGTATGCGGATACTTTGATAAGGATGGCCCTTGGATAACAAGGAACAAAAAAAAAAGCTACGCGCGAGAGAAGAGTTCTTAAGCTTGTTTTGCATGCTTTTCAGACACGGAACATTGTTTGGTCGATTAAGGGAATATCACGTCGTATAACGTAGAAAGAAACTCGCAGAAAAACGGTAGAATACGTAAAAACACGATAAATTTTCACCGATAATCAGCATGAATAAGATGACCACAGATCAATATGTCCATTAATGTTGCAACATTTTACATTTTAGTTTACTTACGTATTTGAGATAATTTAAATGTTTAAAAGAGTCGGATGCCAAATGTTCTTGAACACTTTTTTAACCGATCATCTCAATGACAATGACACTTCTATTCCCGATTACTGGACACTTTTTACCAGATATAACCCACTATTTTTAGTGAATCAGAAATGCAGAACTCGCTGTTTAATGCTGTTATAGTAAGCAGGCAATACATAAGAAAATATTCACTAATGTTAATTAAAATTATCGAAACATTTTCTCATCCTTTTGAAATATAACAATAATTTAGTATAAATGTGAAAGATAGATATGAAACTTATCCGATATATCTGATGAATGCGGTCTATATGACCATATATTTTCCAGTTTTCGAGTCACCCAACCGCCAGATCCTCGCATAGTACACGAGCTTAAACAATTTTAACTAACGTTCTTCGTAGCGAAACGGTAGATCTACAGCATATATAATTATGTGTTAATAAAGGTACTAAGGTCATTTACTTATATATTAGATAGCATGTCATGAAACATCACTCTGCTAAAACTGCTACTTAGAGATAATATCAGCAGCGATGCAGGTCCAAAATTCTTTTAACTCAACCAATAAAGTGATTTAGGGTCAGGTGAATCGCACTTTAAGCTTACGTTATCATTGCGTGAAAGTAAGTGCTCCCTCAAAGCAAAACTCAAGACAAAGGAAGTTTTTCTTTCTATTATAATTTTACAAAGGTGTATTAGCCTCTTTAAGACCAATTCGCTCACATTATTTAGAGCCCTGCCACATGATCCCGTCGTATTTTTATCGCTCTGAATCTCAAGTTACCTTTAAATATAAGTTCATTATGCAGAAAATATTTGTTCAGAAATAAGCATTTGAATCTTATTTAAAAATTGCAGTTATACTATCAATAGTATAAATTTATAGTAATGTGATTTTTAAAACCGAACAAAGCAATTGGTTATATTTCACGTGTGTTTGTAATTAAGTTATATATAGATTTTCGATGTGTCACCGCAATGTGTTGACCTGAATGACGCAATCAAGTGATTTCGTCATCTGTGTAGTAAAATTAAGTCTAGCTGTGTAGGAAAATAAGGTCTTTTAAACATATGAGCAATGGTATAAGCTTCTTAACGTCGCGGTAAGAGAGACCGGTTACCAAGCGGTAAGAGAGACCGGTTACCAAGCGGTAAGAGAGACCGGTTACCAAGCGGTAAGAGAGACCGGTTACCAAGCGGTAAGAGAGACCGGTTACCAAGCGGTAAGAGAGACCGGTTACCAAGCGGAAGACATAAGTTTAATCCTCCTTTTGGTTCAGTTTCTTTTTTAATTAAAAAAGTAACGCTGCATTCGGATTGATAATAACGGCTTTTATTTATATACGGTATATTGATTTGAAAATTGAACATTCAATTGATATGTTTATCCAAATTTAAGAACAAATTAACGAGAGGTGAAAGGCCAAAAAGTAGTCCCTATGTACATATACGAGCGGTTGGATAAATGCGACCTGTTGAATAAACCTTATCTAAGTCCAACGGGCCTTAATTTGTTATACAAATAACTTTGTTGTAGGATACAAATGTATACTTATTGCAAACAAGTTTAATTGTTTTACATTTGAAATACTTAAGTTACATAGCAATATATTGATAACATTCATATATATGACATACAATGATTTTCCATTATAATTAAGGTTGCGGACATGGGTTTCCTGTGTTGTTTAATTGCGAGACGCTGAGCTCTGATTAAGATTTCAATTATATTTGACAAAAGACTTAACACGGTGTATAGTTTAGTTTATTTGATTTTATAATACAGTAGGCAATAAGCCCATGAGAATACATGAAATGTCAAATACAATATACAATATACATTAAACAAAGTCACAGGTCATTTAAGTTATAAACATCAAAAATAAATCGGTACATAAACAAATATTGTTTGGGGTAGTTTAGAGAACACAATATTCAGCGAGATGCTGTGCATTCATATATACAAAAAAATCCTACGCTAATCGTAATATGTATTATAAGTATTCCTTATTTCCCATGCTTTATAAATAATTTTTTAACAATATTACTATTTTGAGAGATCAATAAATCTATAAATTGTAACATATTTGGGCTTACGTAATAACATGGTTTTAAATAAGCTTTTTTTAACATCAGTATATTATATACAATCCATAACAAAGTGATATTCATCTTCTAACACATTGCATTTAGGACATGTTCTATCTTCATAAAGAATAGCTATTGGTTTTTGCCATCTACCCGTTTCAATTTTACGCCTATATGCAGAGACTCTTAAACTAGAGAGGGCCATTGTGTTCTTTGGAATGTTTAAATCACTTAAATAGGATTTAAAATCGGATATCATATGTATGTTTTTGCTCTAGTTGATTCACTCAATTCAGTTTTCCAATTTTGTATAAACATATCTGTAACTCTTACTAAAAACAAAATAAAAAATAAGTCTACATCCCTTACCTCTTGATTCAGTCACACATCGTTAAAACCACAATTACCTAATAGACTTTTTATACACCCATGCAAACTGACAGATAAAACTTTAAAATTTAAAACCCCGCACTTCACCAGATAACAACCCGTAAGTCAAAGTAGTAGTAAAAGGTGTACATTAACCCCGTATGTTTTCTGCAGACTGATCAACCAGGGCATGATGAAGCAGATACTTCCAGAGGGCCGGAACAAGGAGCCGGCGATCAACTGGGCGCGGTACCAGACGGCCGTGACCCGCCACAAGCCGGAAGAGGCCCACAGCAGCTCCATGTACACCGAATTCGACGTGTACGATCCGGTCGTGAACTTCCAGCGCTTCATAGATGACGATGAAAGTATTGTTGACCAGGTACATGAATAGTACGTGATCATATATGGATTTGATTTATTTTCAGTTATTTTATTGTTGTGGGAAGCTCAGTAAGCTCACTAACCGGAGTCTCGCTAACTCTGACTTACTTGAATAATTAAATATGGTATAAAACGACAATTTGCGTCCATGCTTTATGTATTAATGCTAGACAAAAATTAACAAAAACTCTGTTATTTAATTGGATATCAGTCGGGTGAGCAACTTTAAACTAAGCAAGATGTTCCATCTTTGAGTTCTTGATTGACTGTAAAGTATCAACGCTCTCTCTAGAATGTAATGTTTTGAAATATTCCTTACTCAAGGACCTGGTCGTCTGGGTCACCATGGGCGTGCACCACATCCCCCACAAGGAGGACCTTCCAGTGACTACAACCCCCGGGATGGGGCTCTCCTTCGTCCTACAGCCCTTCAACTACTTCGACGAGGATCCCTCCATGTATTCCCTTGACGCCATCCGGATCGAGCCCAACCACGGCACTGTAAACGTCTTAAAGTATGCACAGACGTCTGGCTCCAAGATGACGTGCGTACCGAGGAAGACTGGCTTTTATGACGCCATTAAAGTCGATCCGTCGATTATTCTAGAGACTACGAACGGTTAATCACCTTACGAGCTGCCTGCCATTGACAATGACTGATAATTTATGCAATTTTCTTTTCGGTATCAAAAACTTGTACAATTTCTTAGCATATAAACTTACTTTCAGTACGATGTGGATAAAACATCGAAAATAAGACACTATGGAGGTTAAAGACATTTGTTAAAATAGTTGCAGACGATTGATATTTGTTGAGATTATGGTAAATATACGCAATCGATCAAAATTCAGAAAACAACGAATATTTAAATTAAAGAAAAAAATTAACCAGTTCATTTACTCTTATTCAAACCGAATTACGTAAGAATTAATAAAAAAGTGCACTACAAATCAACAGATGTGATGTATATTAAGTTTTGCGATTAAACATACATGCATTTATTAAAACACATTTCTTCTTGTTTATGATAACCGTGTACCTTTTCCGCGGCATAATATGAAAAAAGGAATGAATTGCGCGTACAACTGGTTTCTATCGAGAACAAGTTCGTTTTGTACGTGTTATGAATCCGTATTCGGGTGTCAACTTAAAGGCTGCCGGATGAACCGTAGGCCAGAAAATAAACGGGAAAATTACGACCCATACTCGTTTAAAAAAGTTGAATGTCTCCGGAAATACATTTGGTCTACACGAGCGAGAAACCGCAGTTGTGACTTCCCATCGAGAAAACCACAGCTATTTTGTTGGCCCTCACGACCCATTATTATTTGCTAAGAATGCAGGTATCCGGATACACCGTTAATCTGTACGTATACATAGCGCAACAGTAGCGCTAACTTCGGGGCTAGAAACAATCAAGACAAGGGCCGATCTGTAGGTTCTAGTAGCCCCTTATGGTGTGCGAAGGCCGTAGGTCGCCGGATGGTCTGCACGAGCGAAAAAAACACACGTGATTTTCGGACTTCAAAAATCTGTGAAGAAATCACGATTAATTTCTTGTTAACTATATGACCTATTAAACCATTAATAACCTATTAAAATGAAATAACTGGACTAGTAAAATTTTACATAAAGTTAATCGTATACACTTACTTTATGTTTTACGATAATTGTTAATGATTTACGTAGCCTTAAAATACGATTTTCTGTTCGAATCGAACTGGAATTTCTTCATTGAAAATGATCTTCACACCACTCATCTGAAAACCGTTTTTAAACATATTTGTATTTTTTAAAATATCATTTGTCGGGATTGAGTAAGAAAATAATACCTTATTCGTTATATAACTCGAATAAGTAACGAGCATTTTCTTAATCATATAATAAATAATAATCAACGAACTTGTACCACATAAACATTAAAAATGATTGCATATGTAGGTTTGATGTTAAACGTGTTGATTGCAATACATTTCTACTGAGTAGTTTTAATGATAACCCAGTTGTTTTCGCGGTTGAAAAGAAAAAGGAACAACTTCTTTATTTCTTATTCAAGCCAAATAAGGGTTTGGCATGGTCTCACTTAAAATCAATTTAAATTGATTCACGCCGTGTCACATATAAATGAAAATTATTGTATTTATAGGTTGGTATATATGAGTCGAGTTCTGAGAAAACTGGGCATAATGCATGTGCGTAAAGTGTCATCCCAGATTGGCCTGTGTAGTCCGCACAAGCTTAGCAGGGACGCCACTTTCCGCTTTTATGTTTTTTTTTTAAAGATTCAAGGAAGTCCCTCCTTACTGAAAATTAAGTATATGCGGAAAGTGTCGTCCCTGATTAGCCTGTGCGGACTGTACAGGCTAATCTGAGATGACACTTTAAGCACGTATGCATTATGCCCAGTTTTCTCAGAACAAGGCTCAATTTATTTCAGAAAATAACCAAGCTGATGTTCTACTGTGCATTTAATTAAAATGATTGATTAATGTCATATTACTATTGTTTAATAGTAATAATTTCGACTCTCTAAATAATAAAATGCGGAATTTCTGTAACTGCTCGGCGTCGGAAAGCGTGTATAGTTTCGAATTGTGTGTGTCAAATTAATGTGAAAACAATTTTTTCAAAAATTGTGAATATTCTTAGTAAATAACACATGTCGATACTATCAAAGAAGTGTTTTATATTCCCAATATCACTATAACTAGTAGAGGAAGGCGGGGTTTCGGTATCCGCGCAAGCGTCTGAGAGCGTGTTTAACGTACCAAAATACCCGTTATAGATAACTTATGTTATTTCTGTTCAATTTTTTGCATAGTTGCCGTTGAAAAGTAAATATTTGACACATAAACATAGCACCCGTGTTTTGAGAAATAAAAATGTTTATCAAAATCATCCATACATCGCGTAATCTATAATAATAAACGCCATTTTGGTATTGGCTGGTCGAGGTTTCATACGATGGGCCCAGTGAACCAGGGGGTAGATCGTACACAAAGAACTGGTGTGGCGTAAGTGAGAAAAACTCTAACTGGTGTTCAAAAAGGCGATACTCGGCAGATTGTTCAAGATAGATTTTTTCAAGTGTATTTCAATAACTTAAGATATTAAAAAAATACAGTTCTTAACGGTGTGTTTAAAGTCTGTCCAGCCCGTGTAGCAATAAGGCTGTAAAAATACATCAATAAGATTTTGATGATGTTTGAGGAATTTATGAAATTTTGCATATATTGGTTGATATTTTATGGTTCACAACACGGGACATAAAATGTAATTACTGTCGCTGTGCAGCTTAACTTGTTAATTCTATTTAGTTTTGGACACTTTTGTGCTAAGCTTATTTTACCAAAGATAAAAATTCACATAATTACACTTGATTTATAAAAGATAATTGTATATTTTAACATATCGTTTGCCATATGTCGATGTGGACCATGCTTGGGGTGCCAACTACTATTACACCTCAAAAGAGTTAACATAACAGACAGGCCTTCATTTGCGCACCGCAACGTGTATCAGCGAATGACTTCAGAGCATCATTAAGTCATAAACATGTCAATGTACTCGGTAGAGATGCGTCTGCACATGATTTTATATAATATGATAAGCAAGCTTGGAAATACTGTGCCTTTCCTTCGTTAGTTTGTGAGGTCATAGATAATCATATGTTTTATAAAACTAAGTTAGATAAAGAGAATAACAGGTTACTGTCCCATCGTATTGTAATATATCATACGAGGCTTAGAATAATATAACAGCGAGGCTTGCCGAGCCGTTATTTTATTCGTGCCGACAAAAAAGTTGTTTGCATTACGAATGGGAAGAGTACAACCGCTTTTATTATAATCGTCTTGAATTGGAGATCAGGAATGGACTGCAGCGACAAATTTAATCGAAGAACACCACGCCGGGTATGCGAATACTTCGTTGACGGATGGCACTTCACTAACAGAGAACAACAAACGCCACGCGCGAGAGGTAAGTTCCTCTGTTTTATTAAAAGTTATATCCTAAAGATTAGTTTTTAAGACAAGACACATGGTCGAGTTGATAAATGGTGTTACCTTTTGTATTGGGAATACACAATTTCACGGAAAAATGGTACAGTTTTGCCCCAAAAATAGAAAATTCGAACGAAAAACAGCATAAACTGGATGAACAGTAAACATTTTAACAAAATAAAACTACTTAGAATTATTGCAAGAAATTGTTTGCTATTTCAGCATGTAGAGTAATCACTGTGCTTCAAATACTGAAATTTTGACAGTATTCAATGAAATATAAACAAAGATAGCGCATGTTGCAATAGGTGGCATACAGAAAGTTGCAGGCACTTTGTTTAACAATAAAGGGCACTTCAGATTACGGAGACTTTCAACAAAGCGGGCACTCTAATAACTGAGTTTTATCTTCTACCTTAAATGCATTTATTTATATTATGGCTATTCATACGAAACATTTTGAAAATATATTTTTCAAAAATTACATTACTATTAATTTATACTATGTTTATTATAATTGCAATTTTCAAATGAGATAATATTTAGTATTAAATAAATGTGTACATAACACACACAAACAAACACACACACACATACATGTTTATATATACACATATATAAGCCTCGCTCTGTAAAAAGGGGGTTTAATGCATGGGCGTAAAGTATCGTTCCAGATTAGCCTGTGCAATACACACAGGCTTATCAGGGACGACACTTTGCGCCGTTATTGTACTTTTCTTTTAGAGGCAGACTCTTCTTGACGAAAATCCAGTTTAGGCGGAAAGTGTCGTCGCTGATTATATTAAAAACAAAGACGGATATGCATAACTTTTTACACCACTGTCGTGTGATTAAATCGACCCCGCCCGTTCTTTTATTGCTATTTTCGTTTACTGGCATTGAGCCAAAAAGTTCCAATAGAATTTCGGACCTGCATCGCTGCTGATATTAATCTCTGAGAGGCAGTTAAAGCAGAGTGATTATTCATGACATGCTATCTAATATATAAGTAAATAGCCTTAGTACCTTCATTTGGACATAAAGATAAATGCTTTAGATCAACCGTTTAGAACGTATTTTAAAATATATGGTCATATAGATTTTACTCATTAGACATGTCCAATTTGTTTGACATTTATCTTTCACATTTATACCAAATCATAATCATATTTCAAAGGGATAAGAACATGCATCGGTAAATCGTTTTTTATTTGCGTACTCAGTACATACATTTTTATGTATTGCCTGCTTACTTTAACAGTATTCCACAGCGAATTCTGCATTTTTGATTCACAAAAAAACGAGTGTGTTATATCTGGAAAAAAGTGTCTAGATGTCGGGAAACGAAGTGCCATTGTTTTTTAGATGATCGGTAAACGAAGTGCAGATGAAAAATGTGCATGCGGCTTTTAAAACATTTGAATTTTCTCAAATACATTAGTAAACTAAAATGTAACATGTTGTAACATTACTGGATATATTGATCTTTTATTTCGAATAGTTAGCACGTTCTTGATTTATTTCCAAGTATGTTTATTTTGTTAAAATATGTACTGATCATTCAATTCATGCTGATTATCGATGGAATTGTATCGGTTTTTTTTAATGATTCACCGTTTTTCCGCGAATTTCTTTCTTCGCAATACGAAATGCTATACCATTAATCACCCAAACAATGTTCTGTGTCTAAAAACCAAATAAACAGAACATAAATACAAAAAAGCTGAAGAACTCACCTCTCGCGCGTGGCTTTTGTTGTTCTCTGTTAGTGAAGTGCCATCCGTCAACTTAGCATTCGCATACCCGGCGTGAACACACTTCACCGAATAGTTTGGAGACGCCATTTTGGAGATGTGTATTGAAATTGACATTTTTTATGGTGTCAATAATGACATAAGCGTGTTAATCGTTTGTTTAAATAGTTGAGGAATAGCATACAGTTATCATTTGTCTTGACTTTTTGTGCAACACTTGCGAGTGCAATGACTATATCGATATTTAAGATTTATTGCCACATTGATGACGTCATTGAACTTCTGCAGTGCGGGCTGTTGTGATTTTTAAAAATAAACGTTTTTTTTATTTATGACTAAACTAGAATAAAATATGTACTTTCTTGATATCAAATTGTTTGTTTTGTTGAACCTGATTCATGTTGATAGAAATTGTTGACTTTATTGAAAATCCCACGTAACTCAAAACATTGACTGATATAAGAACTTCCTGTTGACCATGATATAAAAATTTATCATACCACCGCATTGATATCTGCCTGATATAACGTTGCCTGATATATTTTTTTTATATCATGGTCAACAGTAAGTTCTTATATCAGTCAATGTTTTGAGTTACGTGGGATTTGCAATAAAGTCAACAATTTCTATCAACATTAATCAGGTTCAAAAAACAAACAATTTGATACCAAGAACGCATATATTTTATTCTAGTTTAAAGTCATAAATCACAAAAACGTTTATTTTTTAAAAAATAACCACAGCCCGCACTACAAAATTAAATGACGTCATCAATGGGACAATAAGTCTAAAATATCGATATAGTCATTGCACTCGCAAGTGTTGCACAGAAAGTCAATGCAAATGATAACTGTGTGCTAATCCTCAACGTCTTAATGAACAAACGATTTAACACGCTTATGTCAATATTGACACCATCATCAAAATGTCAAATATAATACACATCTCCAAAATGGCGTCTCCAAACTATTCGGTGAAGTGTGTTCTTCGATTAAATTTGTCGCTGCAGTACATTACTGATCTCCAATTCAAGACGTTTATAATTAAAGCGGGTGTACTTTTCTCATTCGTTTTGCACACAACTTTTTTTTTCTCTATACGATGTTTAAAATAAGCGATTATTCGTGTCGTCTTTTCGAACGCCGTTGCTATATTATGTCAACGTGTAAAAGCCGGATCAGAAAAATCAGCGGGGATCCGTACATTTTAATTATAAAAAATGGATTGTTTTGCAGATTTTTAGAAACATGCGGTATGATAAACAGAAAAACAGGTTACCGTCCCATCGTTTTGTAATATATCAGGTTCGGCACGAATAAAATAACGGCTCGGCAAGCCTCGCCGTTATATGATTCTAAGCCTTGCCTGATATATTACAAAACGATGGGACAGTAACCTGTTATTCTCTATATATCAGACAACGTTATATCAGGGAGATATCAATGCGGTGGTATGATAAATATGAGTATGTCAATTATCTATGCAACTATCAAATTATTTAATATCTATAATATTCAAGCCATTCGAAATTCAAATTAGTTGTTTTACCCAATGTATTATCAAACAATTGTATGTCTGTAGCAATATACATGCATTATTTATGTAAAACTTGATTATATTGGTTGTCATTATCTATATAGTGTGTAATGTGTATTTACTTATAATTGTAAATGTTTTACAGTTGTTTTGCCAGCATACGATTTATATTCAGTATTTTGTTCTTTTCAGGATGGAAACCCAAATTATTTTTGGGAGCTTCTTCTATAGCTTTGAAATGATATATTGATCAATACACAGTTAACACAAAGAGTGGTTGTTCACAAGTGTCAAGGAGTGATAAATC
>NC_068355.1:175096804-175129304 GCF_020536995.1 Dreissena polymorpha
ACCGTTGACCTTGAAGGATGATATTGACCTTGAAGAATGACCTTGACCTTGAACTTCCACCACTCAAAATGTGCAGCTTTATGATAATGCCGCTTTGACATTTTTTATTTGTTTCTTGACCTTTGACCTTGAATGATGACCTTGACCTTGAAGGATGACCTTAAACTTCCACCACCCAAAAAGGGCAGTTTCATGAGAACGCCGCTTTGAATTTTTTTGGACCTTGAAGGATGACCTGGAAGGATGACCTTGACTTTGAACTTCCACCACTCAAAATGTGCAGCTTCATGAGATACACATGCATGCCAAATATCAAGTTGCTATCTTCAATATTAAAGAAGTTATGGCCAAGGTTTAAGTTTTCGGACGGACAGACGCCATATATTTGACATTTGCCTTATAGGATGACCTTCACCTTCACCTTAATATTCACAATTATAGCCAATGTTAAAGTTTTCGGACGGACATACACCATAAATTTGACATTTGCCTTATGCCTATTGCCAAATATCAAGTTGCTATCTTCAATATTAAAAAAGTTATAGCCAATGTTAAAGTTTTCGGACGGACAGACACCATAAATTTTGATATTTGACCTTGAAGGATGACCTTGACCATTCACTACTTAAAATGTGTAGCTCCATGAGATACACATGCATGCCAAATATCAAGTTGCTATCTTAAAAAGTGAAAAAGTTATGGCTAATGTTAAAGTTTTTTTCGGACTGACAACTGCTAAATGCCTACCGGGGGCATACAAATTATTTTTTGGGGTGGCGGTGGGGGGGATATAGTGTGAGGGTGTGGTGGTCATTTATTAGATGATCTTTAATGAAAACAAAAATAATGGGGGGGATTGATGGGGGGGGGGGGGCGTGGGGGATGGTTTGGACAGAGTAAATTGTGGTATGTCAGGTAAGAGTTGTTTTGTCATAGTATCAATCGAAACTTATCATAAATAAAGAAGTTATGGCAATTTTAGCAATATTTCATAATTTGACCTTGAGAGTCAAGGTCATTCAAAGGTCAAGGTAAAATTCAACTTGCCAGGTACAGTACCCTCATGATAGCATGAAAGTATTTAAAGTTTAAAAGCAATTGCCTTGATACTTAAGAAGTAAAATGAATCTAAACACAAAATGTAACCATATATTAAAAGTTACTAAGTCAAAAAAGGGCCATAATTCGGTAAAAATGACAACCAGAGTTATGCAACTTGTCTTGTACTGTCCCCTTATGATAGTCTGCGACTGTTCAAAGTATGAAAGCAATATCTATGATACTTAAGGGGTAAAGTGGACCAAAACACAAAACTTAACCAAATTTTCAAGTATAAAGGGCCCATAATTCCGTCAAAATGCCAGTCAGAGTTACACAATTTTGCCTGCACAGTCCCCTTACGATAGTTAGTAAGTGTTGCAAGTATGAAAGCAATGGCTGTGTTACTTAAATAAAAAAGTGGACCTAAACACAAAACTTAACCAAATTTTCAATTTTCTAAGTATAAAAAGGGCACATAATTCCGTCAAAATGCCAGTCAAAGTTACAAAATTTTGCCTGCACAGTCCCCTTACGATAGTTAGTAAGTGTTGCAAGTATGAAAGCAAGGGCTTTGATACTTTAGGAAAAAGTGGACCTTAGCTTAAAACTTAACCAAATTTTCAATTTTCTAAGTATAAAAAGGGCACATAATTCTGTCAAAATGCTTGTCAGAGTTACATAACTTTGCCTGCACAGTCCCCTTATGATAGTTAGTAAGTGTTGCAAGTATGAAAGCAATAGCATTGATACTTAAGGAATAAAATGGTACTAAACACAAAACTTAACCAAAAGTTTCAATTTTTTAAGTATTAAAAGGTCACATAATTGTGTCAAAATGCAAGCCAGAATTATCTAACTTTGCCTGCCCAGTCCCCTCAAGATAGTAAGTAAGTGTACCAAGTTTGAATGCAATAGCATTGATACTTTATGAGAAAAGTGTACCAAAACGCAAAACTTAACCGGACGCCGACGACGACATCGACGCCGACACCGACGCCGACAGTGCCGCCGACGCCGACGCCAAGGTGACAATAGCTCATATTTTTCAAAAAAAAAGATGAGCTAATAATGCCTTTTGCTTATAATTCTAAGCCGTAAGGGCCATACCATTACATTCCGAAGCAGCTTCATAATCAGTTTAAAATTTGTATAACCTTTGCGCAATACACAGGACGCAGTTTCAGATTTCATTAAAACATATCGTGAGTTCTCTATGCCGTCAACATCGTTTATCCTCTATAAATAATTATGTGTCATAGCTTTCAACAAAATATTGCAACATGCCTCGCATTGCACACTTATTGAGGCTAGGCTCTTGCTTTTATTTATGAACCTGGCGGACAAAAAATAACTTACGTAAGGATAATATTCATATGTCGCCCCTTTGAATCGTCTACTGGCAACGAGAAAAGCAGTGATGACTTACTAGTCGTTATTGGCGTTTTGTCTGTTTCAGCGCGTTCAGTTTTAATTATGGGGAGCGGAACTCGGTCAAACAGATGCCTCCTCTTCTCCACGGTAATACTGTCGGTCGTCTGCATAAGCCTCGTCGTCGCTTTAATCGTCATAATCTTTAAAGACGATTACCACGACCGCCATGCGCATCCGAGAGTAGATGACTGTGACGTCATACAGCAGGACTTCACTTGGCAGGAATCTCAAAACCCAACAGTGTTTCAGGATCTTACGAGAAAGGAGATTGAAGCGTTGACTAATTACCTTTACTCTAGGCCGGAGTTTGATTTGGTAAGACCGTCCGCCAGTAAGACAAACGCAAATTTCGTGTTCATGGCTGAGCTGCACCTTCCCAATAAGTCAGAGGTGATCGCGCATCTAGACAAAGGGGCCAGACAGCCGGCCCGGGAAGCCAAGGTTATCATAATACGCGGAAAATCACCCAACCAACAGATAAATGAAATTGTCGTGGGGCCTCTTCCAAATCCGAGTTACCATCATCCGGCTCCAGGCATCAACTCAACGTTACCGTACTTTTATCGACCTATGACTGACGATGATTATGGTTCAGTGATAACAAATCTAACCAATACTGTGCACAACGAGTTTGGAGATATCCTTAGAAGTTGCTACGGGACCAGTGTCAAGGAATGCGATGACAAGTGTCTGACCTTCGTGTACGCCTCCACATTCTCCCCGGCATCCAGTGGAACGAACATGCGCAAAACATGGTACTGGCTAAACTACGATGTGGAATATTACGTTCTGCACCCTGTGGACTTTTCTGTACTTGTAGGATTCTATCCTGGAAGGACGGTTATCGACATCGTGTGGTTTCAAGGAAAACAGTTCAAAACGTTGCAGGAGGCTAAAACCATAGCGTCGAACTGCACCATGCGATCTTTTCCTAAAGTAGACCGGAACTCGTTCTCTACGATGAATCAGCGAGGCGCTATACCGGAAGCGGCCAAGAAGCGTGCGCCTGTACAGGTTGAGCCAGACGGTAAACGGTACACAGTAAAAGGGAAGCATATACAATACATGAAATGGTCGTTCGATTTCCGAATGTCGACCGCATACGGACCGCAAGTTTATGACATTAAATTCGACGACGAACGAATCGTATACGAGCTCGGCCTGCAGGAAATCTCAGTATTCTACTCCGGACACAATCCACAACAGAGGTTTTCCGATTACATGGATTCTGCTGAATTGATTGGTCCGTCAGCAAATGGTCTCGTGCCAGGCGCGGACTGTCCAGATCACGCGATGTTCTTCGATACAAAACACGTGACCGAGACCTCCGAGAAACCTATACTCGTTAAAAATGTCTTCTGCTTGTTTGAGATGAACACCGGAGAGCCTATCCGCCGTCACCATTCGTACTCCAAAACAGAGGGCGCTTTTTACGAAGGGATGGAGAATTCCATTCTTGTTCTGCGCACTGTTGTAACAATAAATAATTACGATTACATCTTTGACTTCAGATTTTTCCAAAACGGTGTCCTAGAAACAAAGGGGATTTCTACAGGGTACGTTTTAGGTAATGCATTTTCAGAAATGGAGCGAAAGTACGGATTCCAAATTCAAGATTTAATTTCAGCCAACTACCACTCTCATATGTTCAACTTCAAAGTTGACCTTGACATCAAGGGGACTTCCAATCGTTACGAGATGATCCACATCAAAGTTGAAACGGCCACAAACGAGTTCTCGGCCAAAAACGATACCTACAGTCAGGGAATGATTGAAAGAGAACTAATTAGAACTGAAAAGAGGGCCGCGTTCAAGTTCAATTTTGAAAACCCAAGTTACCACGTGTTTTATAACAATGCAACCACAGACAAATACGGAAACCACAGAGCATACCGGTAAGGAAACACATACAAAGATAAACAGCAATGACACAATTTTACTAAATTATTGCTTTAAATGACGTGAGTGTGGGACGTTTCCTACCGTGTTCGTTTTGCATAAGTTATGATAATCTAAACCCGGGAATCTAAATGTAAGAAGTATCAGGAACTATTTTTAGATGCACGCTCTGGAGCCTAAATAACATTATTCTTATTGCTAATATATTGTAAAGGACAATATTTGGATTAATTAATTCTGAGTAATTCTGATTATATAATCATTGATATAATATACGTATAGAAAACAATAAACGGAAGTAGAATTGAAACTTTGTCTTAATTGCTAAAAACTGAATCGTGAATAATAAGTGAATTATCTTAAACAATAGATTTAACATTGTGAATTAACACCTTTGAAAACTAAAATATGAAACCATTAGAAACACATCCTGCTCCCTCATAAAAATGATGATACACGAAAGTCATCTTCATTGAAACATAAATACACTTTAATACTTTTAGAAATTCTTTAAATAGCCTTTGAAATATATATATATATATATGTATCTTTGTTGAGAATTTGGAGTTTTATTTAACAGTTAACAAGTGAAACTCTTTATGCAGGCAACTTAACACTGATAATTGCAAAAATGATAAATATCCTTACATATCTGACATAACTTTGTAGGTAAACCAAATTTCGAACCGGAAATTCCTTTTGTGTTGCATAAAAATGTTTGAGAAGCAAAATAAACTATTAGTTTTACGGTTGAATGAAGACTCAATCCGTATGACGGAACGCTACTGAATATTTTTAATATAATAAAATGTTAATAAACCCCGTATATTTCCTACAGACTGATCAACCAGGGCATGATGAAGCAGATACTCCCAGAGGGCCGGAACAAGGAGCCGGCGATCAACTGGGCGCGGTACCAGACGGCCGTGACCCGCCACAAGCCGGAAGAGGCCCACAGCAGCTCAATGTACACCGAATTCGACGTGTACGATCCGGTCGTGAACTTCCAGCGCTTCATAGATGACGATGAAAGTATTGTTGATCAGGTAAGTGAATACACACTATCCTAACAAACTATTACTAGTTTTATTGCGGCAAGCAACTGATATCAACTCCTCACGAACTTTTTAATTCATTTTTAACGATTTATCTCTGATTGAAAAATATTGTGAATATTTTGCTTGGGGATCGACGGCTTGACAAATCGCCAGGTATGGCTACAGGTAACTCGGCGGATCTTTTTCGAGATGCGTCAGCGTATGTGCTTAGTGTGATGCCCTCCAAATGTGTACAGGTAGTTTCTTCAACCAGTTATAAAACTACGAGCTCGAGAAAAAGACATTTATCTGTTCCTGAAGAAGGCATCAACAAGAAATATAAAACTGTAGATAGAGGTTTAGTGAAAGCAAAAAGAACCTAAGGCAAAGATGTTCAGCAAGAGACACAGAAACGTGCTCCAAAAGACACGAAACAGAAGGAAGGGGCTGCAAGAAACCCTGTGGAAGGTATCGATATTGACATTGTGATTGTTTTCAGCAGGTTTACGGACGAAATTCAACTACTGTATGAGAAAATGAGTAAACTGGGTGATATATTGTCATCTGAAATAGACAGTATTGCTGTAGACATTGAGAAAAAGCTTTGCGATAAAATTCTCAAAGATATTGGATAAGAAAATCAGTACAAAGAGCAACAGAATAAAAAATGAAGTAATTAACGAAATCGGAAATGTTCATGACAATCTATGTCAAGATGTAAAATGTTTGCAAAACAACAAATTAACGAAATGAAATCAGTGGGGTCATCATATGCTGAGGACGCATCAATTCGGTACAACCTATGCATTCGTAATATGCCTGAGAGGAAACGGGAAGACACAACAAAGGAAGTGCATGATTTGCTGCATAATGGGTTGCAGCTCACACATATATCATGTGTACAAGCAGAAAGGCAAAGAGGTTTCAATTACAAACAAGGTGAAATCATTTTCAAAGTGACAAGTGATGAAGAAAAAATAAAAATTCTGAAAACAAAAAGTCAGCTACACAATATTGAAAAGTATGAGAACGTGTATGTCAACGCGGACCAAACCAACGAGATGCGACAAAATAGCAGAAACCTGAAAGTATTAATTAAAAGCCTTGGTGTTTCAGGGCTTAAGCTCCGTAGAAATCGCCTAGTGTTAGAAGACAGTCAGGAAGATAACAACCAAACTAGGCAGCCTCGCGCTTCCGAAAATAGTTCGACTAGTGAAGCTCATCCGTGGAAGCAGCAAAGTCGACAACGTAAAAATAATTATCGGGTAACAAACACTGATAACTCAAACCGGAACAGTGATAGACCAAATATATACAATGACAGGTCATATGTCATGAGGCGAGAAGATGACAACCAGAACAGACACAGCCCCAGAGAATGGTACAGCAACGGATGTAGAGGCAGCCAATCCCAAAGAAACAGTTATACTAGTGATTCTTACGAAAGAACGAACAATCATGACTCTCACTACTCTAGTAGATACATAAATAATGACTGTAGATATTATAACTAGGTAAAGCTACGGTTTTGGAATGTAAATGGATGGTCTGACAATGTTGAAACTGATAATTTTATTTTTAGAGCAAATTGTTTAAGTAATATTTTGTGATATTGATATACTTGCTAATGCAGAAACACATCTTAAAGGATATTGTGAGCTTTATGTTGATAATAATGTATTGTTTTAGTAATTATAGAAGGCTGTTGCACCGACATGCAAGATTAGGGTCTGGTGGAGTTGGAAATTTGGTGAAAAAGTCATTACTAGACATATTTTATGTAAACATTTTAGATGATGATTACGAGGGTATTTTGTGGGTCTCTTTTAAGTCAATTATTGATCAAACATGTTTAAATATTTGTGCTTGCTATCTCTCTCCAATGGGGTCAGCACGTTATGTAAATACAAATGAATTTTTTTATGAATTGTTAACTGACGTATTCGAGTATCAAAAAAGTTGTCCTTTCTACATTTTAGGCGATTTAAATGCTAGAATTGCAGATATGCCGGATTACATTGAAGGTATTGATGTTCTACCAGAAAGAAATGTTGTTGATTATACAAAGAATACATATGGTGAACTATTTTTTGACTTTTTAATTGACTGTTATTGTTGTATAGAAAATGGAAGAAACTCCAAACTAAATGACTTCACATGTGTGTCAAATAAAGGTGTGTCTGTTGTTGATTATATCGTTGTCCCCTATGAGAATATTGATATGTTGTCAAACTTTGAAGTTGTCAGGGTGTCTGATATTGCTAAAAATGGTATAGAAAGTAGACTTATGCCAGATCACTATGTATTAATGAGCGATGTTAAATTAATGACTTTAATAGTTTCAAATGAATGTTGTAGGGAAAAAAGCGGTAAAGTCAATATTGCTGAATAGGTCAATTTCCCCACGGGTACTACTTCCGCGTACCCCGTGTACTTTGAAGTATACTTCGCCGTACACCGATTTTCAAATGATACTTTGGGTACCCCGGTATGATTACAAGTACCCCATCGTTCCTCATAAAAAAAGATTCGTACCCAAATTTTTTCGTACCCAATTTGTTTGTACCCAATTTTAATTCGTACCCAAATAAAATTTTTAATACCCAAATAATTTTTTTTGGTACCCACATTTTTTTCGTACCCACATTTTGTTTTCTTACCCAATTTTTTGTTCGTACCCAATTTTTTTTTGCATAATTTTTTCGTACCCAAACTTTTCGTACCCAATTTTTTTTTCGTAACCAAAATTTGCGTACCCACATTTTTTTCGTACCCAAAATTTTCGTACCCACATTTTTTTCAAACCCATATGTGAAAAATTTGGGGACGAAAATTTTGGGAACGAAACAAAATTTGGGTACGAAATTTTTGGTCACAAAATAAAATTGGGTACGCAATTTTTGGGAACGAAAAAAATGGGTGCGAACAAAAAATTGGGTACGACAAATTTTGGGAACGATTTTTTTTTTATTAGGACTTTTCAGAAATGAGTCAGTCCAAAGATTTTAGAAAGTTTTTATGTGTGGTAATTAGAATATGTGGCACAGTATATGTACCATTTATTTTCGCCAGCACGAAATGTCGTCAATTTTCGTCAGCACTTAAATTCGCAAATTCCTGACTTTTAAAATAAAAAAAATAATATATATGCTTCAATCAATATCCGATATGTTTGTCCGAAATATATCGCGGTTGCGATATATCATAGTAGAGAAAGAGGGAGGACACTTGAGAGTCACTTCAGGAGCTGGGTCGTGTTTGTCACATGTCAATATACTAGTCTTTTGTTATCAGGTGATCCATTATTGGCCCCCATTAGTGTATCATTATTATGATTAGCGGATTAGTGGGACCGATTAATCGTTAACGAAAATTTTAAAACAGTGAAGCCAATTGCAAATTGGTCTTATTCATTTATTATCATGGCCAAACAACCCCGGTAATGACAATCTTACCTTTATCGGCGCAAATTAGAGAAGGTGCGAAGATTATTGGTTGAAATTAGCAAACTATTTGGTCAGTTTTCAATAAAGTTTCAAGAGTTTTACATCGTAAATATTTGATCACTTTAAGTACAATAATTTTCTGAGGTGTCAAATTAACAGTGCACTATGGCACAGTGGTTTCATCGGGCACAGTTCAGATTCAATTGTAACAACCAATGAACGAATGCGTTTAAATTATACTACTCAAAATTTGCTAAGGATCACTTTTTATAGTATGTGTAATTTGAAGTTTTTATTATTTAAAACAAACCACAGGTACTTGAAACCATTTTTTGGTCCTTATAAATAATAAGAGTAAAGGTAATTAACGATGATTTCACAGGTGTATTGAATAACACAATGCAACAGCATAATAGATCAAACAATGCACACATATGTCGTTGTGGTTGCCAGCAGGAAGCGTCCATCTATGATAAAACACCTTTTATTTGACGAAAATCGTCCAAGTATGTCCAAAACAGCCAAAAGTTTCACAAATAGTTTAATAAATTGTTTAATTGTGAACAATCGACCGAAAATCGCCTTCATTCATTACTGACAGCTGGACGTCAGGAATTACACACTTTGATTTTGGGGTGCTATTTGTGAAACTTTTGGCTGTTTTGGACATACTTGGACGATTTTCATCAAATAAAAGGTGTTTTATCATAGATGGACGCTTCCTGCTGGCAACCACAACGACATATGTGTGCATTGTTTGATCTATTATGCTGTTGCATTGTGTTATTCAATACACCCGTGAAATCATCGTTGGTTACCTTTACTCTTATTATATAAATAAGGACCAAAAAATTGTTTCAAGTACCTGTGAAACAAACCAGCTTATGTTTTCCAATATATGAGTGCGTATTCTACATAACCTATAGCCTGTCTTATCGATTTTGTTTACACGGGCTTGCTAATTTGCTCATTAAAAGCAATATCCACGAAAAAGCCATGACATTTGGCCTTGCACTTGACAAACACAAGTGTGAACATGCTTCAAATCTACACTTTTAGCTCAACCATTCATATTGAAAGTTGTTTGAAATGGCTAATTATCGCGTAAGAAGACGTCATACCTTAGAAGAAATGAATAGGGGGGTTGGGATGCTGGAAGTAGGAGCGTCACAACGTAACGTGGCGCATCAGCTTGGCGTTTCACAGAGCGTTGTAGCCATGATGTGGAACCGCTACCAAATGCATGGTGATGTTATCCCCATATACAGGGGAGGTCGTCAGAGGGCTACTACGCAGGCACAATACCGTTTTATCGTGGTACAAGCCCGACGTCATCGCTTTATGAACGCCACGGTCTTCAAAGTGACTTGCAGATTGCATCAGGGGCTCGGGTTTCAACTCAAACCATTCGAAACAGACTGCATAGAGTTGGCATGAGAGCTAGACGACCTGCCATTCGTATTCCATTGATGCGAAACCACATCCAGGCACGTCTCCAATGGACACAAGATCACATAACCTGTTCTTTAAATGACTGGACACCAGTACTCTTCACAGACGAGTCTAGATTCTGTGTAGACTTTACAGATAGACGCGCCCGGTTGTGGAGAATAACCAATGAGCGATTCGCACCAGTATGCATCGCAAACCATGATCGTTATGGTGGGGGCTCAGTAATGGTTTGGGCTGGGATCAGCATGCAGGGGAAGACCGATATGCATATCATTGATAACGGCACTATGACAGCTCAGAGATACGCCAGAGAGGTCTTGGATGTATACGTCCGGCCATATGCTGGTGCAATAGACCCAGATTTCATTTTAATGGACGATAATGCCAGACCTCACAGAGCCATGGTGACCAATGAGTACCTCCAAGCTGAAACAATCGTCAGGATGGAGTGGCCTTCGAGGTCTCCGGACCTCAAATCCATAGAGCATGTCTGGGACATGCTTCAGGTTGCAATATTTGCACGCCCTGTCAAGCCTATCACAATCCAGGACTTACGACAAGCCCTCCTAGAGGAATGGGTTCAAATTTCACAAGACGGCATCCGTGGGCTTATCAGCAGCATGAGAAGGCGATGCCAATCAGTAATCAATGCCAATAAGAACCATACACGATATTGAAAAGATCCTTTCACTGTTTGAAGAATTTACAATAATATCAATTCTGGCACACTTGCACTAAAAACCTTCAAAAGTCACCCCTAGCTACATTCAGCCTGCGTCACGCATCAATGATAAATCAATACATAAAAATAAAATCAAAAACACACATTCTAATATCAAAACCTGCAAAATAATATATTAAAATGAACGTAATCCAAAATTGAAGATTATGCGAAACAAAATAAAAAGTGATCCTTAGCAAATTTTGAGTAGTATAAGATTGAATGCAATAGGATACAAAGCAATGTTTTATTGCGTCATAATCAGTCATTCGAAAAACGTGCTTTCCGGGGATTTACTGTACATCGCTCAAAAATAGAAGTGAATATCTGTTAACAATTACCCTACGTTTGGATGGAACAAATCGTCATGATAGCTAATTTCTCTTTACCTGTTACGTTTTCAATTGCTACAATTAACAATGATTTGAAACATGTATCGTAAAGCTTGTCAAATCTGTCGATGATTAAAACATCGATAGCCCATAAACGGAGCACAAGCTATTTTACAACTTTTTTGTAGCAAACAACCAAACACCAATCAATTTGTAGTCAATTTGGAGAATGAATATAAGTCAGGTGTTGATCACACATCATCAACTTTTAATTTCGTTTATTGTCTTTGATCCGGATCCGCTTCGTAGAGGCTGTATTATCTGCAAACAACACTGAAAAACACAATACACACAATTGGTAATAAAGTTGTTAACAATTAGCGCTAATCCTTACTATTCTACCTAAACGAAGTCAACGCAGTCGTTACAGCTGTACTACACTCGCGTTTTAGTGCAATGTCACGTGTCAGCGCGATTATCAGGAAATCCCCGGAAAGCACTGTGTAATCTACACCCTTTTGTGTCAAAAGTATGTATGGGTGGATTTCGTTGGATTTTAGTGTCTCATGCCTTTGGTAATTCAGTCTCAATTTGTTCAAATATGGGACATAACTGTTCGTTAGGATCTTGAATTCGTCAAGAGGTCGACTGACGTAATACACGAACATTAATGCCTGACGATTAATAATGGTTTGACAGTATTTAGGTATTGTTCTTACTGAACACTTGAATTATGCAATTACAGCAATAAAAATGTTGCTCAGTCAGCCAATAGAGCCCATTGACTGCTTATTGCCAAATCCAAATGTATTGGGGGATTCCCACTCTAAGCATTTACGAAACTGTTTGGATCCACTGTTGATCCAGTCATAACTTATGAGCTTCAATTTGGGACAATGATGATTACGAGTAAGAGTATAGGTATAAGTGTTGCGGAAAATGAAAAACATGTACTGCTTGATTGCCCACTATACAACGGGGTTAGACGAGAACTCATGGCTGAACTGCTATCTCAGTTTCAAGGCTTTGACAATTTTGATATTGATGATAAGTTAAAAATTATCTTGTCAGACAACAATATAGTAAAATTAGCTGCCAAAACCTGCTTTCTGATTTTAGAAAAACGCAAAGAAGATATATATTGTGAAACTAACTGATTTTAACTTGTTTACTTACCGGTGTCTAGCGTTTTATTGTAGATATCTGATGCATTTTATGATCCACATTGAAACTAACTGATTTTACTCTCTTCTTACTTATTAGTGTTTTATTGTAGATATTTGATGCATCTTATGAACATGTATTTTAAAGGAATGAATCTGTTCTTTTTTTAATGTTTGATCTTGTAGATATGTAATTAATTGCATCACGCCAAATATTTAGCAAATGTCTTTAATGTTGATAGATATCAGCATTGTATTTATATTGCCTATGTGATGTACTGTCTCCTATAATTCTATTATGAATGTGTACTTATTTAAAAATGTTGTAGATATAATGTTTTGTAATGAAGTACATGTGGATGAGACAATTATAAACAATAAGTAAGTAGCACGTGACAAGATATTGATTTGATTTGTTTTTAACCATTACCGGTATTAATGTTTTGGAATTCGTCAATAAGCTCAAGCTAACTCTGACTTTCTCAGATAATTAAATTTGGTATGACATGACATTAAGTGTTAACTCCTGTATGTATTCATGCAGTTCAAAAATAATTTGACATCTGTCTGTTAAGTGATCATCAGTCGGGCGAGCAAATAGTTCCGGATACAAGTTCCTGATTGACTGCAAAGTATCCACAATCTCTGTCGTGTACATATTTCAAAACATGTCTTACTCCTTTGCAGGACCTGGTCGTTTGGGTCACCATGGGCGTGCACCACATCCCCCACAAGGAGGACCTCCCCGTGACTACAACCCCCGGGATGGGGCTCTCCTTCGTCCTACAGCCATTCAACTACTTCGACGAGGATCCCTCCATGTATTCTCTTGACGTCATCCGGATCGAGCCGCATCACGGCAACGTAAACGTCTTGAAGTATGCACATGCGACAGGCTCTAAGATGACGTGCGTACCGAGGAAGACCAATTTTTTCGATGTTATTAAAGTTGAGCCTTCGATCATATTTGAGAGCACAAACGGTTGATTGACTAATGGGCTGTCTGAAAATGCCAATTACTAATTTGGATTTGTTATTCGAGAAGAACAAACGATCGATCCATTTTTTGTTTGAACATCTTATACAATTTCTTTAAATATAAAACTTACTTTAAGTACGAGTGTGCTTTGACATCACTTTTTCAAAACACTATCGAGAAAAAAGCCATTCGTTTGAAAAATTACACATGATTGATATTTGTTGGAATTACGGCTAAAACAAAACATGTCTAGAACATCATTTTTGCTTTATAAGTGTAGCGACTTCATTATTTCTTAATTTAAACATAAAAGTGAGTAGAAAAGCCAATTATATTCAAAATAAATAATTATTTTTATCGAATCTTTGTTATACGAAATAAAACATCGTACAAGTGGTTACTTTAAGTAACCATAATCAAAACAAATCCTCGTGCATACTTGCATAATTTACACTGACCTTAAATGTGCTCTACCATCTCTTCCTACACTGACCTTAAATGTGCTCTACCATCTCTTCCTTAAATGTGCTCTACCATCTCTTCCTTAAATGTGCTCTACCATCTCTTCCTTAAATGTGCTCTACCATCTCTTCCTTAAATGTGCTCTACCATCTTTTCCTTAAATGTGCTCTACCATCTCTTCCTTAAATGTGCTCTACCATCTCTTCCTTAAATGTGCTCTACCATCTCTTCCTTAAATGTGCTCTACCAGCTCTTCCTTAAATGTGCTCTACCATCTCTTCCTTAAATGTGCTCTACCATCTCTTCCTTAAATGTGCTCTACCATCTCTTCCTTAAATGTGCTCTACCATCTCTTCCTTAAATGTGCTCTACCATCTCTTCCTTAAATGTGCTCTACCATCTCTTCCTTAAATGTGCTCTACCATCTCTTCCTTAAATGTGCTCTACCATCTCTTCCTTAAATGTGCTCTACCATCTCTTCCCACTACGCAACTAATGCAACTGCACCTCAGTCGCAAACATGAAATGAGCCGCGTTCTGAAAACTGGGCAATGCATGTGCGTAAAGTGTCGTCCAAGATTAGGCTGTTCAGTCCGCACAGGCTTATCAGGAACGACAATTTTCGCTTTTACGGTATTTTTAGTTTCAAGGAAGTCCCTCCTTACCGAAAATCAAGTTGAGGCGAAAGTGTCGTCACTGATTAGCCTGTGCGGACTGTTCTCAGAACAAGGCTCAAATGTATTTGACCATTAATATGATGTCTCCAATCAAATCCAAATCAAAAACTTTTTCTTTCTTAAAACTTAATAAAAACGGTATAAATTGCACCAAGTATCGATACAAATCTCTGTATGTAAATTTAAGATCTCAGCCATATTAATTGCAACACATTTCTCGTTGCATTTCTTGTGTCTTGTTCTGCAAAACTGGACATAATGCATGTTAAATGTCGTCCCAGATTAGCCTGTGTAGTCCGCACAGGCTCATCGGGGACGACACTGTCCGCTTAAACTAGATTTTCGGTAAAAAGGAACTTCTTTTAAACGAACTGTGCGGACGGCACAGGCTAATCTGGGACAACACTTAACGCACATACATTATGTCCAGTTTTGCAGAATACCCGTTATACATAGCTTATGTTATTTATAAACTAATATATTCGTGCATGTGCATAATAAATATATGGCACACACCCCTTTTACCAGTGTATAAGGGGTGCAAAAAGTCCATAAAAATCATCCGGAATATCGCGTAATCTATAGGCAATCAATTGGGAAAGTAGCAACTTGGGTGATAGCTTGTCTTGGTTTTCTAACAGCTAAGCCACGTGACTAAGTGGGCGGAGCGATCATCGAACAGGCGAGATGTGAATTTTATTAAACATACAATTTGAAATGGAAGCGCGAGATTATTTTTTTGTAGCAGATTTGAATCTGCGATAAAACACATCTGTAATGTATAAACAATGGGTTCACACATTCCCTTTAAAGTTCTTTTGCGCATCGATTATGCAGTTTCAATGAGATAAATCACGTTAATTTAGATTATACAATTGTGATAATAAATTAGACAGACAGACGCACGGACGGATACACAGGCAGACGGGCGGACAAGCGGTTCGGTTCGGGGGCGTTCGGATGAAAGGGCGTAGTGACTGACGGACGGGTGGGCGGGCGGTTGGTCTTAGGGGTAGGTGGAGAGGCTGGCTGGGCTGGCTGGGCTGGCTGGCAAAATCATTCTTCACGGCGTTTTGCTGTGATAACATATATATATATATATATATATATATATATATATATATATATAGATATATATATATATATAAATAAATAAATAAATATATATATATATATATATATATATATATATATATATATATATATATATATATATATATATATATATATATATATAATAAAAGTAAAAACACGTGCCCTGATGAGCTATGCGAAACGCGATGGCTAAATCAATATATATTTAAAATCCCAGACACGTGTTTTTACTTTTATTATATATATACATAATACAATGCCCTGATGAGCTATGCGAAACGCGATGGCTAAATCAATATATATTTAAAATCCCAGACACGTGTTTTTACTTTTATTATATAATATTCACAATCTGGATTATTACATTTTACTTATATAACTATATATATATATATATATATATATATATATATATATATATATATATATATATATATATAACTATATATATATATATATATATATATATATATATATATATATATATATATATATAACTATATATATATATATATATATATATATATATATATATATATATATATATATATATATATATATATATATATATATAACCACCATTATATAAACATTTAATTAACATCAGATTCACACGACAAAGGCCAATCTTTGAACATTAAAACTAGAGAAACTCCAGCAGAAGCGACACCCTTATTGACGCCAACAGATTCTTGCAAAATTTAACTACCATTCAAGAAATGCCATTGCTATGAAAGCCCTTTAAAAGGATATCATAATTGACAAACAATACAAATACCGCTTCAGAAACATTCAGCACTATAGCAACCCTTATTGATAGTATCATATGAAGCGAGTGGACATATATTGGCAGGAGAAACCAGGCATGTCTGTTAGACTGACACACAATGTTGTGTGTTTTTTCATGGGAAATTGGAATCTAAAGCTCCATTTTTAGTTGTTCGCATACGAACAATTAAGGTTAATACCACCGTTTGCAAGCCAGATTTCTTAGTTTCTTAGAAAAAGAGTTCGCGGCGCGGACGAGAATACTTAACAGGACATGTTTGCATCATGTCTGTGTGTCGTATTGACGAATCTGCATGCAAACTACAATTAGAATCACATCGTATATCGAATCATTTCTGTCGTCAGTTGTCAAAACGAAAGTACGGTTGATTTCCACATGCAGTATTTTTCTATTTCCGGGAAATTGTTTTAGTATGTTGATGCTGCATTAACAAATATAAGTGTATATGAAGTGAAAACACCAAAGATAAACTAGGGTTGCGATACTAGACACCTATAAACATAGCATATGCTGTTAGATGCACATAATATCACAATCGTATATGAAATAAAAACACCAAAAATAAACAACGGTTGCAATAGACACCTATATACTGTTAGATGCCCAGAATATCACTTTGAGTAATCGATTGAACCAATAGTTCATTGTGTAAAGCAAACACTATATTTAAAGAAAACTGCTTTATTTTAATATGAATGCATATATATTCAATTTCATTATTACTTCATAATGATAAGTAATAGGCTGTTAATATAGAAAAATCGTGACAATCGGAAATAGTGTATCCATACTTGTCAAAATGATAACACACATTCCATGCGGTGCATATGCGAATTTCACGTGAAAAAAACCCAACAAATTAAACCTTCTTTTTAAATTTAATTATTTTTAAACGCATTTTCTAACTTTATTTCAAAGTAAGGATATTATATATAAAAAGGCGATTGGAAAAAAATCAATGTTTCTCTAAAAAACATGTCAGCTACTTTAAAAGAACACGTCTTTGTCACTTTTACGCGTAACAGCCATTAACGCCCCATGGGTGTAATGATAATCCACTGATATGAGATAGCTTGACTTAAGTAATGACAATTACCTATAAAATACATTTTATAGGTCTTTTGTAATGAATATTTAAGCCAATAACAAATTAAGTGACCTAATAATTTAATTACGTCGAAAGACATTTCTTGTTTAAACAAAGCTTTCTTTTTAATCATAAGTCTAGTTTTGTGAATCCTGTATAAAATAATGGGAAATTGTAAATCAGTGTCATTGATGTTAATGCACAGTCTCACCACTATAGACAATTAAAAGTAAATTACATAGATGTTAGCATTTTTTGCTGCCCTTCGAGTGACTTACGTTAAAAAGTCAAACTTCATGTCATGTAACTGAAATATTAAATAACATTTAAAGAGCGAACAACTGTGTTACCTCCTGCGCTTTGATTGTTTTCAGCACGAGAAATTATCTTTAAGGAATACGAATAATACGTGCTTATTGGTCTATGTAAAATAAACCATACTCTCATTTTCTTTCTAAGTGCCACTATTGTCTGTTCCGTGTTTGTATATATAACTTTCTTCTCACATTCGTTACCGTACGTTTACCAAACTTGCTTTTGTGTTTCATTTTGTTGCACCCATATTTGTGTAAACGCAATTATTTGCATTTTAAGCAATAGAGTGTTTAAGAGTGCAAGATAAAAATGATAAACAAACATTGAGTTATGGATAAGAAACAAATGAGTTATTTAATCGTGTGTTACCCCTATTAAAGACTTAAATTCACATATTTGTGTAAACGCAATTATTTGCATTTTAAGCAATCGAGTGTTTAAGAGTGCACGATAAAAATGATAAACAAACATTGAGTTATGGATAAGAAAAAAATGAGTTATTTAATCGTGTGTTACCCCTATTAAAGACTTAAATTCACCGTTGTAACTTTTTACGTTTTGGTAAGTGACAAAATTAAGATCGCGAATTTTCGTTGTAGTTATGATATAATGAAGAAACATTAATACTGAACATCTACCATGCTCTAAAACATCCATTATATGCATCTTTTGACGATTTAAAAAACAAAAATATATAAAGCGTTGCAACGCGAAATGATTGAAATAATTTTGAGAGTTTTGTTGTTGTCATTATATTTTGTGAAACTACGAGGATGGCTTATATAAAGTGTAAAATACAGCACAGATGGCCGAGTGGTCTTAGCGCCAGACTTTTACTCCAGTGGTCATTGGTTTGAGACTAGTTGAGGGTTTGTTTTTTCCTTCATTTCTTTTATTCTTGTTTTTTTCTGGAGCTTTTTAGACCCAATGTTTACATTTATCAATATAAAGCATTTAATGACAAACTTCAATACATGCCAAAGTCTGTGGAAAGGTCCCTTTAAGAACGTTTGAGCGTTTGTCCTATGTTTTGAACAAAGGGAAAACATGACACTTACAATCAATAACAGTTTGTCAATGGAAAAAGCATAATCTGTCATTCAATGAAATACATGAATGTCTACCTAGTAAACGTTTCTGCAATTGTACACATTTTACAACGCATCGTATTTTGTATTCAAATGGCATTATGCTTTATAAATGATATCAAAGTGTGAACGGCACGGTAATGGATAATGTCACAATCGAATTAATATAACTTTCTTGGTGATTATACTTTACCCCGCATTTAATCGATGAAGACGGCTGACTTTCAATGTATCGTTATGTTCCACACATTTAGAACCCTATGTTTGGCAGTGAAAAAAACGAAATCGATTTTGAAAAAAGTGCATATTTTTACGTTTAAAGAACACGCTTTCACTGGAATCGGACACAAATGTCACTTAATTAAAAATGCAAATGGTACCCAATCAGACCTTAATAATATCCTAACTTACAATTTGTCAATGTTATATTTGGTACCTTACGGCTTTATAGACCGTTTAAAATATATACAGTCGGTATAAAATGATACGGTGGCATAGAGGTGCCATTCACTCCTCTCCTGTTTTTTTTTCTATGTCGTGGCCAAGAGTTAGCTATGTCGTGGCCACGAGTTACTTAGTCGAGGCCTCGAGATAGAAAAAGGGGAGTGTAGAACTAAATAAAAGAGGAGTGCAATTAAAAAAGAACGGTGGAGTAAAAAGAGGAGAGAATTTAATCTATGTTCTCAGCTGCGCTTAGTGAAGTATAATTCTGGTTAATGTCAGCTTAATAAAAAGTGTTTGAGTATAAGAACCAAAGGGGTAAAACGGGCCTTATTGATCACATATAAAGTTGGTTGGATAATATGGTAAAAGCCTTTATTTTGTACGTGTACATTATATTTTAATATACATGCATATTTGTGCTTATTTGCAAAGCAATTCTCTTTTTCCACAACATGATACCTATATTTAACGGGTATTTTCAATTCAAACCTACATGTAACAAAAGCCTTCAATATGTTATTTAATGTGTTTTAAAAGATAAAGTAATATAGTATATTGCGAACAGTATAATGCATTCCGCAACTTAAACATATATATTGAAGAACATAATCAATAGATTTGCGACTGCTAAAACAAGCGATAATCCGATGCATCCTATTGTCATGGCAGCGTTTCTAGACTCGAAAACATTCCATTCATTCAACTTGTTGAAAAATGTATTTCGACACATGAAGATCCGCGTGGCGTTGGCTTCGTCAACCTTATACGCGAATTCATGCGCTAGGAAAGTCATGTTATTGATAATAGCGGCATTGTTTCTAGCGTCTGTCTTGAAATTGTCGAAGAGAAATCCTTTGCAGAACTGGATCTCAGCCATTGCGAACCGTCTAGGACATATGACGACACACCCTGGACGTATGAATTCACCTCCAACCCGCCGTGGTGAATACTCTATGTAAAGCGACTTACCAGCGACAATTGTGACATAGGAGCTTTGTCCGGCTCTCAGACTGAAATGACTTTCATTGATGTTAAAACGATTCATTGTGTCTAGAAATCTAGAAAAGGCTTTTCCCAGTTCAATAAGCTCCGATTGCAGAAATAAAACACTGAATGATAAAATAATTCCATCATCTGTAACCGATGCACCCAGGAGGTTTGCTTCATAATATAAGTCCATTTCAGTTTTTAATAGTTGTGTTATTACACTTTTCAACTCATCGACAGTGAAATCCATGCCCTTGTAAGATCTGAAGATAGCATCGACGCGGTACTCAAGCAGAAACCCCTTGACTTCGTCGAAGATTTTAAGACACCTGTCACCAACTCTCATTTCTAACTGTGAACAAGTTTGGGTCACGTATTTTCCCTGTAATTATTTACAAACACTATTTTATGATATTGAAACTAGACTTTAAACAATATTATAATTTAATAGGAAAGGACGAAATCAAGGTACGAAATAGTGTTTCCCGTTCGATAACCGCACATATTCCTATTATTTGAATGTTATTTACGTGTATTTTAATAATTTAAGCGAATATATTTTATTATAAGCAAGGACACAATTACATTACAAATGGGTACAAACAAAGCAATGCACAATGTATATTTACACGCTTACACAGAAAAATGAGCTGTGCATGTATTTACCATTGTATCAAATATCAAAGATAGATTTAACATATCGTAACATGAAATAATGTTTAAATTTGTAAGTTAAAGTTTATGAATATAGTTTTATGAACAATTATTGTTCATCATAATTTCTCATGAAGCTCAATCAATGTTATAATCAAATTGAACTTACAATCTCGGAAACAAGCACAGAGGCGTGTGGACTCTCGTCATCCGTTTCGTTGGGTTCCGTTTCATATCGGTAGCTGTTATTAAGTAAGTACACAAAGGGCCACTGTGGTCTGAATATGTGTTTCCCATGTATACATTCGACTGATAAAAATATATCAGGTGGGTTTAAAATAGCATTATTACAAACAGCGCAATAAACATTTCTGTATACTTTGTTGAACAATAATATGGGAGCTGACGCAGACGTTGAATAATTTGTACACAAGACAGAAATGTCAGCTGGGAAATCGCCATCTATACAGCTTTCAACAACCGGATTGTAACACTTAACAGGAAGAAGATGGTCTGTTGGTGGCTCCCATTTAACTGAACATCCGTTCTGAAGTGCCATACTGAGACCAGACCCATTCCAAACGCTGATCAGTTCAAACGCATTCATTTCAGTGTAACAACCCAACTGAACAGTCCATGGCACAAAGTCATTTACACTTTTACTGCATTTAGCGCAGAATATGTTCCTGAAGTGACCACCATCATTTTTAGAGTACACTGGCGTGTTCTCTTCAATACTATCCCATGACGGATTTAAACATTTTTCTCTTAAATCGTTTACTTCTGGGTCATTTCCGGGAGCATCACAATCTTGCCACAATAAGAATGCGTGATCTATGAAACCTTCATACGTATGTGCTTGCCAACAAGTTATATTCTCTTCGTCTGAACGGTAAACATTAATACGTGAGCGATCGACGTGTTCTTGTTGGAGTTGTTTGTCATAACAGCAGTCGCCCCGATGAAAGCACATGTGGTCACACTTGCATGGGATACAGCAAGTACCATTGTCTACCTCAAGTAGTTCCAAGTGGGTTAGGTTCTGACCGGCATTCGCATGACGTTCGGAGCAAGATATGTAACTAGGGCAATAGTTTTTGATCGCGAACATGATAGTCAAATCCAACGTGCGGGAAATGCGTTCCACCGTCGCTTACCTTGATAAAGCTCAGAATAAATACTATTGAAAAACGTTTAACGAGAAGCATTATTACCAGTTTTCATCATATTCTATTTATTCGTCGTAGAATAAACCTTTTATACGTACGCTCTTTATTACAAGGTAAGATGTGTGAAGATCAATGCCACAGGATCTTTATTTATATCCGGTATCGCGTTCTTGTTGGCTGCTATGCTACACGATGACGAGTAAAGGTGTCGAAATATAGGTGTGTGGAATAGATATCTCAAATATATATTGAAGCGAATGGAACACCCTGATGCTGTCATGTTGTCAACATTATTTGACGGCATGATATGAAAAATGTGTCATGGCGTAAAAATAGCCCATCGTGTCGACTAAATCAATGATGGCAAGTCATTTTCACAAGAGCATGACGCAAAAAATTATGTTGATTTGTCGACTTAGATCATGTCGACCAAATACTTTTTCGGGAAAAGCCGGAACATTTACGTCGATACTTTAACTTAATGTCGTAATGGCGAGTAAAATTAATAGGGAAAAACATACAAAACTATGACGAAATACCACGTTATTTCACAGTAAGTCGATATAAACTAATCCGGAATGACCATATTGCTGGGGTGTACCCTATTCTATGACTGCATGATATGAAAAAGGTGTCATGGCGTAAAAAAAACTCATCGTGTCGACTAAAACTATGACGGCAAGTCATTTTAACAAGAGCATGACGCCACAAATTATGTTGATTTGTCGACTTAGATCATGTCGACCAAATATTGTTTCGAGCAAAGCCGGAAACATTTACGTCGAGACTTAAACTAAATGTCTTTATGGCGAGTTCAATTAAGAGGGAAAAACCTATACGCAACTATGACGACATACCATGTTATTTCACAGTTAGTCGATATAAACTAATCCGGCATGACCACATTATTGGGGTGTACCATATACGCTTCCATTACAGAAGCGTATATCGTTCACCTCAATAATATCAAAATTAACATAATTTTTGGCGTCATGCTCTTGTGAAAATGACTTGCCATCATAGTTTAAGTCGGCATGATGAGTTATTTGTTTACGCCATGACACCTTTTTGACGATGCTGCTTCAGCAGCTCGTCTAAGTTATCATACCATCACAAAAAATTCTTCACAATGGTGAGCTATATAAAAGACCGAGCAAGTCCGATTGAGATAACTCGATTTTTCTAATCGGCATATCTCGCTGATAAGCATTGATAACATTCTCCAGCAGAGTTGTCGTTCGTGCCTCAACATACAACAATGGCCGCGCCCATGATAAAATGTTCACACTCGTGTCAAAACTTTCTTACAGCATACATCGACTTGTTTGGCTACTTAGAAACTGTCATTTAGGATATATGAGTTATTTATTAACTTAATCTCCGCTAATGTCAACAATGGATTGAATTCGAAGGATATATTCGATGTGAAAGCAGGACTTTATGGATCTTGACAGCTTGACACGGCAAAACTGGTATTTTTAGTTATCAATTTAAGTCACATTTTGCTTTGTCAACTGTACTCGAGCATTTTGCGACTTATTGAATGACTATGATACCCGATATCAACACATCACATGGGATTTGCAGATCACCAAGCTGTCCTGAAAACATTGATTACAAGTCTTTACTCAAATTACTGGTTTGTATTATTTCTTCTTTCTATTTTAGTATTTGATATCATTTTTAAGTCAAATGAACTGTTTCGCAGTAAAAGAGACATTATGGCGATTGTGGCCAGTTTGGATTCAGATCAGCCTGCAGTCGCTTGAAAGCTGTTTGCTTAAAAGCTGTTTTCTGACAATAACAAATAGTTTAAGGTAGCGCACCTCTTATGATTTCCCGCGATTTATGTTACGATCATTGCCGATCTTAAATGATCGGTTATTTCCGAGAGATGCATTTTTTTTTCAAACTTCGAATTTCGATATGTGTTTACCTAATTCATTTAGAATACATTATTTTCACTATAAATATTGACTTTGATCCAATTATCATCTGAAAAATACGATTTCGCGATTTCTTTAAAGATTGACGAGCCTTTTTACCTGTTTTCTTAGGGATATCTAATTTAAGGGTGTACTGATGTGAAGTTGTCGTGGCCGAGTGGTTAAGGCGATGAAAGAAATCTTTTGGGATCTTCCCGCGCAGGTTCGAATCCTGCCGATATCGCATACTTTTTGCGACGCGTTTTATTTCTTTTCTAACGTAATTTGATTTAATATAGCATATAAGCTATGTCTATTGTCAAATATGTTGAAAATTGTAAGAACATCCTTCAATTTTTAAAATTAAAACAACGTTATGGCTAAATTCGGTAATTTACTGCTAAAAATACGAATGATGCATGTTGCATTTTTATTTTTATTTCAAAAAGTAAACGGTAAATCTGTCTATTTCTTGGTATTTTTAATGTATATAGTGTTTATAAAAAAAAATAGTTTAAAATATAACTTAAATGATACTATTTTGAATTTTATGACACTTTGTTTTTAAGCCACCCTATTTTTACTTGGCTGAAATCACTTACATTTCATGGCGCTATTCCATAGATAAAAAATTGTAAAAAATAAATGTTTGTAAAAGAATGCTAATTTCATCTTGTTTAAACTTTAAACACCTTTACTGCATCTGTACACACCAACTGCATGCCCATATTTGGAAATCTGAATGAATTATGGAACTTTTATATACCCCAGGGGTGAAAATAAACTGGACAAAAGCGGAGCGTGAGTGTCGTTTTGAAAAAAATGATTTTTTTTTAAAAGCATGGAAAGCCTACCTACAAATTTGCATGAAGTTCAGTGAAATGATGCTGATTAAGAAAATAATTAATTGAATTATATTTGGATAAGTGCCCATTAGAGGTGCGCTACCTTAATTGGATACTGATTAGACTATCCTTTTCCTGTGACCTGGCTCAAATAATAGTATTGTCATTAATCAAATGATCTTATTTCGAACATTAATCAAGTGTTTTTTCTGGTCCCTCGGGATCAATGACTACAGCACTTTCGTGATGAGAATTGAATACTGCTTAAGGCGATGCTAGGGGGCGTGAGAGATGTCTCATCTTCCATTATCTCTCATGAACTGACTCAATAATACCGAGTCGGCAATACTTGACTTAATTTTTGGTATGGTTGCACTGAGGAGGGATAAAAAAATCAGAATATTCCTTAAAGCCTAGAGGTAGAGTGTCGTCTTTGATTGCATAAGGTTGTGCTGCGGGTTTGATCCCCAGAAGCGACATTGCAAACTAGCCAACTTTGTTATCTAAAAGGCTGCTAAACCTGATATACTAAGATAATGTGAATTTTCTCGCACATGATGGTCATCAGTTATATTATATAAAAACTCACAGCAGTAGTAAACAATGGGACAATAATTAATGAACGCATCTTTCATTTGTCTTTGACACTTTGAGTTTGACATGGCCTAGATTGAAATATGTGAATTGACTTTACCAGCACTCTAATGACAGAGCTAAAGCGTAAATGTACCATTGAAGATCACCGAAATCCAGATTTGCTATTATAGAAGTGTGGAAAGTTTTAAGGCTGTGACAAGTAAACAAAAATGGGTCATTACCGAGACGCCACAACTGATCTTTGACTGTTTTAAAACAAGAAAAATCAGTGCCCGATTTGGATTTCATTACATAGTTCAATACATATTGATTTTAGAAGCCTGGTAACAGTTTAACGTTAATGTTACCAATGTGTCAGACCAAGGCCTTGATTTTGAAATCTAGGACATACATGGTCAGATGATGTCATTAACGATTATTACATTTTTTTCAAACACATACAAATGTAAACATGTATCTGTTACTAATGTAGATGTTATAAATAGTAAAATGCACTAAGCCAGACGGCATTTGACTTGTCTGCTGGTGCGTTGGCACTACAGGTGGCTCTGTTGCAATGGTTTGATGGACTGCTTTGATGTGTAGTTACATTATATACAGTATATCAAACTGTATTATTTAAAAAATGTTTGCATCTAGTATTCTTATATTGATAATATTTACAAAATTAATGTATATGAATGATAAACTTGACTGAGATCATTTAATTGATACTGAAATCATGACAGTACTTTATACTGATACTTATTTAATTATGTTGCTTGATACAATCATGTACATCTATATCAAATGAGATCATACTGTAACGTCAGTGATGAATTTCAGTGATTAAATTAAATCCAAAATGTAAGTCACTCCCATCTCTCTCCCGCAGCGCGCTTACCTAAAGGTCCTGCTGTGTACCAATCCAGATCCAGATCCAAAAATATTATACATAATTATGTATCATGTTGTTTAGAGGGGATGATTTACCCTCTGTTGTATCAATGTATTGTTTTACTTTTTTAATCAGTGTGTTTAAAGATATATAAACAAAGTTCCAGCGTCAGAGCTTCAGGCAATGAATATTTCAACCCCTGATCTTTTTTCTAATGGATATTTTAGCTAGTTCCTACATTCAATACAGTCAAATTATGTTAAGTAGTATTTGTACACATTGGTAGATTAAATTTGTACATTAAATTTAATCTTTTAGTGTTAAAAAGATATAGTAAAAATGTTCATGCTATATGAATTAAGAGCCTTAGTCAAGCGGTATTTAAACATTTTTTAATGGTAAAATTTTCTGAAATGTACACATTTTCTCTTGAGCACTGGCCAGATATAAAATGTATATCATTTAACCACTTTTATATGAAGTCCTGACCAGATCTCAAATGTTTATCCCTTTTCTCTGGCACCCTGGTCATCTCCTGTTGATCACCTAACAAACACCTATCAAAATGGCAAATTGTATGCAGAACAGTTCATTTTATTCAATGGTTGAATGACATACTTCAGAAAAAAACTGACATCCTTTTCACGTGAAAATTTAACTTTCACAGTCATGGTAAAAGAGCCTGCACCGAACACAGATCAAAAATACTGTTCATTGTGGATCAACCCATATCTATGTGCATAAATATCTAAAGTCTTTATGAAATCAGGACAAAAAAAATGTATTTTATGTTCTTAATTGATTTGGCTATAATTATTAGATTATTATAAATTAAATCAGTATATTTATATCATTATTTATGTTTTGTGTATTGTAAACATATACACAATCATGCAGTTACATGATAGCAATAAATAACAAGATAAGTATTGATGCAAAGCATCAAAGGGCGTCGGGAATTTCAGTGTAAAAGGCACTCAATGAAGTTACATGGAACTATTTTTGTTCCACTGTAAATATTAATATATTTGCCGATTATTTTAAACAAAATAGAAAAAGATACTGGTATAACCATTATCTATAATTTTGTGTTATAACCCCCAAATAACCATTATTTGTGATGTTGTGTTATAACTCCCAAATAACCATTATCTATGATTTTGTGTTGTAATCCCCTAACATTCATAGTTCATTTTATTTACATTGGTTTCCTTTTTTTAATGGCATCCGTATGCAGTTTTCATTAATGGAACAGAACTGTGTAGGTTTTTAAAAATCTGCTTCATCTTGTAAGCGTAATTTCATATTTTTCTCAACTTCAAGGGGAGATGATTCTGAACTTATTCTTACGTTGCTCATTTACTATAGGGGTTGAGTACTCATTGATATGAAAACACTGTAAAAGTTTAAAAAAATAAATGAAAACTGTAAATTGCATAAAGAAGCTGCATTTCACATTACTTTGAAATTCATTAAAAGATCATAATGGATTTATTGCTCCGATATTAATCATTTTCAATAAGGTTCGAGTAATATTGATATAAAAACACTTAACAAGTTTGGAAAGATTCAGACGAATGTTGTGAAATCTTTTAAACAAGTGGAAATTGTATATTTTGTCATATTTAATAGAACAAATTCTGGACATATTGTCCCGATGTTTCTCATTTTAAATAAGGTAAAAATTCTCATTGATATGAAGACACTGTAAGTTTGGAAAGAATCTGATGAAAAATGTTGACATAATCACCTAACCAAGCAGTTTTTCACTTTTATTTTTAAATTAAAAGAGACATAATTCTGGACTTAAGGTCCGATATTAATCATATAGAGTTTGGGTTGGGTCATCATTGATAAAAAAAAAACCTGTGCAAGTTTGGGAACAATCGGATGAAAATTTTTGACTTCGAACAAGGATTTCAAAATTTCTCAAATTCAAAGGAAGATAACTATGGACGTAATGGCCGGATAATTCTAAAGGGCCCATACCACCTGGATAGTAATACGTGTCGCGCTTCGCGCTCTATATGTGGTTCTTAAAAAAACTCCGAGGAGTGCTTGACTCTAGGGAAACGGGTTGCTGGGACACAGCTCCTCCTTGATAAGCGGCTGCTTCCTTTATCGCTACTCAATGTTACAATCAATAATACGTGTCGCGCTTCGCGCTCTATATGTGGTAGGGATAGTACTTAGGGCCTATGATAGACAACCATAAAAATACATGTGTTGTTTGCATTTATGTGTTAATATAAAAAACGTGTATTTTTTAAAAGATATTTAAGTGATGTAAGAAATTTTAATAAACGTTGTCACCACGCAGCATCCATTAATTTTAACAAAAATGTCCAATTGAAGTAAAATGGATTTTAAAATGTCTACATAAAATAAAGCTTTATTCAATTTATAAACCTGACTGAAAAAATTGTCAGCCGCCGAACTGTTTCGCTCTTGCCGGAACCCGGGATTGAACCGGGGGCCTTTAGATGATTGTTGCGTAAACAACTGCAGTCTAACGCTCTCCAAGCTAAGCTATTCCGACTGACATCATTTATGCACTGCTATTTGGTGAAGTTGTGTAAAACGATCGTTATTATATGTCTATTAATAAACTAATACATCGTTTTCGTGCCACTACGCCTTCCAATAAACTTGCTTGCGCGATAGGTCGTCAAATATCGTACTACATTGATTCTCCACTAAATAAGCAAATTAGAAAAACCACAAAATAAAAATATTTTGATTATGTTTTGTTTTTATACAAAACCAGAAAGCTTCGCGTATTTGCCCAGTCCCTGTGATCTTTCCCTTGTTATCAGTTGTGGATCAGTTATTAATTAAAACAATTAGCTTTACTAATGGCAATACATGTTGTAATAAATGTAATAGGCACAAATGCAGTACTGATTTACACTAATTTACACAAAAAATCACCACTATGCAAGATATTCTTTAAACAAAAATATATACATTGATCCGTAAAATAACTCCTCCTCCCATAAGCGAAAAAAAGCATTACATATTAGTCGCCGCACTCCAGTGCGACGCCAATAACAAAGCCACCCATACTATAAAGGTCATTGGCAAAGCCTATGGCAAAAAAATGTGAACACATTGAGTGTAACTGCCCTCTCGTGCCAGCAAAAACAACACATTGACAGGTTGTCATTTTTGACAGTTCTACTTTCACTTTCATTTTGTGATATCAAACAATCAATAATTATGTGGCTGAGAAAAATATCGCTATTGCTTATTTAACATATTGTATGTACATTTCTTCAATAAACTTACATCAATACACGATTTTCTTCATTAATTCAAACCTTCCTGACAGGCTACCACTTTATTTACATGTTTCGCTTACATTTTGACGTGCATATGTAGGACCGCATTACTGCTTACGAAATGTGTATGGCGTACCATTTGGGTCGAAAGTCAACAATACCTACTTGGTGACAAGAGAAATGTACTTTGACGTACAATATGTATGTCGGAAGTACAAAAATTGTACTTCGACGTACAAAATGAAATACACTTCGAAGTATAAATTTGTACGTCGAAGTACAATTTGTACTTCGACGTACATGTTTGTTCTTCGACGTACAAATTTTCTTAACAGCCGATCAAAACACTTGTCTCATGAGTCGCTTTTCCTTCAGATTTATCCATAATAAATGTTTAAAATCTCTTTTTTTAATTGAGGACAAAATAAATAAAATCAATAAATCAAAATTGAAAAAAATTACAAAGAAGTTTCGAGAATTAAATGCATTGAAATAGATTATATACCCATTTGAAGAAGATTCAAGGTTACCTTTTTTAAAAATAAAACTATCAAGCATGTTGTGAGTTTTTATTGACCATGTGGGGCGGAATATCACTGTCCAGCGCATTACTGTGCAGGAAATTCTAAACGGTAACCAAACAGTTACCAAACGATTACGGGATGAAAAATGTATAATAACCTCCATGGTTTGGTTGTATTTAGTGTTAACCGTTATTTGCATAAGTCAGAGGTTTATTCCGCCACGCCAGGTCAATAAATACACACAATATCTATGAGTTAGAGGTCGATAGTCGCATAATTTGGTATAAATAATAATAATTATGTTCAATAAATACACTCAATATCTATTAGTTAGCGGTCGATAGTCGCATAATTGGTATAAATAATTATAATAATAATGTTCAATGTCAAATATCTCTAAAAGCAACAGATGTAAGGCGTCTTCTAATTGGCTAACACTCAAGGGTCAGTAAAGACTGAACGTCGAATTACAATTGTGTACGTCGAAGTACAAAAAAGTACATTTCTCTTTTTACCTACTAGGTCTTGTTGACTTTCGACACAAATGGTAAGCCATAAATGTGTATTCATACTATTGCCTTCGAGATACTTATCCGATGTCTGACGGAAAGGGCCAAGAATGTGCGATTGTGGGTCAAGTTCCCCAGGGGTACTACGACCCGTACCCCCAATTTTAGTTCGGTACCACAATTTTTCGTACCCAATTTTTTTTTGTACACAAATTATTTGCTTCCAAAATTTTTTTCGTACCCACATTTTTTTTCGTACGCAATTTTTTTTTCGTACCCATTTTTTTTCGTATTCTAATTTTTTTTCGTAACCAAATTTTTTTGGCATACTTTTTTCGTTCCAAAAATTTTCGTACCAAATTTTTTTTTCCTACCCACATACACAATTTTGATGATGTAGATCAACTTAAATTGATGCTTTTATATCCATCCTCTTTAAAAGCATCGTCACACCAGTACTGTCAGTACTTTGATTCGTATCATGCCGTCATAGAATATGGTACACCCCAATAATATGGTCATGCCGGATTAGTTTATATCGACTTACTGTGAAATAACATGGTATTTCGTCATATAATGTTGACATCATCTCAGCATCAGGGTGTACCATATACGCTTGCATACTTCCATACAAATACTTAACAGTAATAATCTTACATTTCTATCACAAAATGTGTGAAAATGCTACTTCATGGTGACAATATTGATAATTTTATGGAAACGTATATGGTACACCCTGATGCTGTGATTATGTCAAAATTCTACGACGGCATGATATGAAAAAGGTGTCATGCCGTAAAAGATAACTGAACGTGTCGACTTAAACTATGATAGCAAGTCATGTTCACAAGAGACGCCAAACGTTATGTGGATTTATTGACTTGGGGTAAGATTTCAAGACTTAAAGAACTCGCATGTAGGCAAAACTATGGAAGCGTATATGTATGGAAACGTATATGGTACACCCTGATACTGTGATGATGTCAACATTCTATAACGGCATGATATAAAAAAGGTGCCATGTCGTCAAAAATAACTCATCGTGTCGACTAAAACTACGATGGCAAGGCATTTTCAACAGAGCATGCCGCCTAAAATTATGTTGATTTGTTGATATAAGAAAAGTTGTCAAGACTTAAACAACCCGCATGTTGGCATCAGAGCCTAAATCTCTGAAGATATTTGAACCAAGCCGTCATGTAAATTTGACTATTTCTGTGTTGTTTACTGTATGACGGCATATATCTTGATGACTTGCAAGTAACATAATGTTGACATGGCGATATAACTTAAAGGGTCGATATAATTTATGTGGACAAAGGGCGCTGTTTAAAAATTATGGAAGCGTATATGGTACCCAAATAATATGGTCATGCCGGATTAGTTTAATCGACTTACTGTGAAATAACATTCTAGTTAAGTTTTTCTTACTTCAGTACTTTCAGATGCAACCTTCATATTTGGAATGCATGTGTTTATGTACAAGGCCTTTCCATACGCACACACATTTTGACCCCTTTGACCTTGACCTTGAATTTAGGGTCCGCGTTTGGGTTTCAAAATCTGCGTTAGGGTTTCAAAAAATGCTCATAACTTCTATGTCGCTTCAGATGTAACCTTCATATTTGGTAAGCATGTGTATATGGACAAGACCTTACCATACGCACACAATG